>NW_027328780.1:2018107-2249983 GCF_048564905.1 Vicugna pacos
GGATTCCAGCTGATTTTCCACGGGTGGCATCACTTGCTGGTGACACGAAGCAGGCACGTTAGCCACCTCCCAAACCCTGAGGCTCCTCCTGGGAGGAGCCTGCGGGCCCCCAGTCCAGCCTCTGCGCCACGATGCTCCTTAGTGCCGCTCCCGGTTCGCTGCCCCGGCCTCTAGCTCTGGCCGGAACCTCGCTGGATTGGCGATAAATGGCACCCATGCACCACGGGTAAGCTTGGGGTCCAGATGTGACCATGGCTCGTCTCTTCTTCCCATCGATTGGGGGATTGTTCGGGCTTCATGTCATCGTGTTGGCAGGAAGGCCAGCACCGCCCCCCTGAGACCTCCCTGAAGACACATAGAAACATAGGACACAATGCAGCCCATCTCTTTGTTTTAAAACACCTTTACAGGGCTACGATTTCTGTTCCGTCAATTAGACACATCTCACGTGTAGTATTCGATCAATTTTCATACGTGTCTACACCCAGAAAGCCATCGCCACAATCAAGAGAGCTAACATGTCCACCACTCCCCAAGACGGGCAATTTTCCGATTCCCATATTTACCCCTTCCCACCGCCGTCCCTCCCTGGTAACCATAAGTTTGTTTCTCTATGTCTGTGGCTCTATTTGTCTTTTGCAGTTAAGATCATTTCTGTCTTTTTTTCTTAGATTTCACATGGAAGTTGTGTCATGCGGCATTTTTCTCTCTTCTGGCTTACTTCACTCAGAAGGACTGTCTCTGTGTCCAACCATGTTGCCGCAAATGGCATGGTTCCATCCTTTTTCGCGGCTGTGTAGTATTCCGCGGCATAAAAAGACAACGACTTCTTTATCCAGTCACCAGTCGTTAGATGTTGGGGTTAGTTCCACGTCCTGGCTAATACAAATAGGGCTGCTGTGAGCATTGAGGTGCATGGGACTTTTTGAGTTAGAGTTTTCTCTTGACATATCCCCAGGCGTGGGAAGGCTGGATCATCAGGTAAGTCCATCTGTAGGTTTTTAAGGAACCTCCATCCCGTCTTCTCTAGTGACAATGCAGCCCGTCTTACTGAAGCAGAGCCATGCTCACAAAGTAACGGATATTCCTAGAGGCCAGACATGACGTGCATTCAGCTTGGCCTGTTCCAGAAGAAGAGGGCAGTCTGGCAGGGCTGGAGGAGAGTGACCAGGGGAGTGTGGGACAGGCAGGATTCACACCACGTGGGGACATGACAGGCTGGGATAAGGAGCCTGGGCTTCCAGTCATGCCTTGGTAAGCATGGGGCACTGGTTCCAGGACTCCCCACAGATGCCAAAATCCATGGATGCTGATGCCTCTTATACAAAATGACATAGGACTTTATTTTTTACATACAAACATACTTTTCTTCCACGTTGCTGTCGTTTTTACAATGTTGTGTCGAATTCCAGTCTAGAGCACAATTTTCCACTTATGCATAAACATACCCATACAGTCATTGTCACATTCTCTTTCGCTGTGTCCTCCTGTGTACTTTAAATCATCTCTAGGTGACGCGCGGCATGCAAGGCAACGTGAATGCTATGTAAGCGGTTGCCGGTGTGTGGCAAGTTCAATTGTCGCTTTTCGAAACTTTCCGTTTTTTCCCGAATATTTTCAACCCACAGTTAGTTGAATCGGCTGGATCGGGAGCCCCTAGATACAGAGAACCCCCAAGCCCTTCCCACCTCGGACATTTCCACTGGAAGCGCTGAAGGGGCCCAAAGAGAGGAGAAGAGCGCCCTCTAGCGGCTGCAAACGCTGAGGCATTCCTTCAGCCTATGCAGCGCGGGAGAGAAGGTTTCGGGCCGACTAGCGCAAAAGGAGGGCCCGCCTGGACAGGAAGGAGGAAGGACGACAGCGGAAGCCAGCTCGCACCCTTCCTGGAGCTAGCTGGTTGCAGTGAGGGACGCCGAGGAACTGGGGACACGTCGCGTGGGGAGGGGGGGGGCAATCGTGGCGGCCAGGAGCAGGGTTCACACAGCTGGCACCCAGTTTGCACGATCAAAATGACAAGGAGAGGGGGTGGGGGGAAGGGGCTGCCTCAGCACCGGGATCCTGACAAGGGCCATAGCGCCGCGACCTCAGCTAATGCGGCTCCCCTGCTAAGCCAGAAAAAGGAAACTGTGAGGCAAGATACTGCAGATTCCACCGCAGCCACACGGATGACTAGATCTCTAACCTGACAAAATGGAACCCTCGGAAACAGGAATCTTCCCTTTCTTCTACATTTTGACCTTGGCACAGGGAGCCACACTTCTCTGACGGGAACCGTCTTTACTCCGGCAGAGAGCTCAGTTTTCCAGGAATAAGTATGGAGAAAAAGTGTGCCGTGATGGTTTAGCAGTTCAAAGCGGAAGCCCGTCTTAGAAACGGGAAAAACATGCTTCTCAATGAAGTCGAGTTATGGCACGAAGCAGGAGGAAGTTTAAGGAAATCTCTCTTAATATCCATTCACCAGACAAGACTAGCCAGTCCTTAAAAGGCAGCACGTTAAATCAAGGAAGATTCTTGCTTCCTTTTTGGGGCGGGAGGGGGGCGGGGGGACATGAGAAACAATGCCGCATTTTAAAACAAGCCTTGGGGCCCTAGATACGGAGAGTGTTGTTGGGTGTTGAGGCTGAGAGGTGTTGCTGAGGAGAACATAAAGCTGCGTATAGACTGGTATGGGTTCCAAGTCTACCGCTGGAAAAAAATTAGCCAATCATGAGTCCATTTGATTGGGAAAGAAGTAAATAACTCAAAAATGGGAAAGACATGGGATTAAATAGCGGTAGCGAGCAATTAAATCCAAGATGTTTATACCTATATTTTCATTGCGAATGCAACAAACTGAAAGCAACTGTCTAAAAAGCAGTAACTGTAGCCCGCGCACGCGCACACACGCACACAATGGGGAACAGCAGAGAGGTAAAATATGCTAAATGTATCATGATTGAGAAACAAGATCTAATAGATTATCCCGTTTTTGAGACTGTTATAGCAATACTGGTCCAATTATACATAAAGTTATGAACTTAGAGATGACTTATTAAAACTTAGAGGGAATTTTAATTGGAAGACCATATAGCTTCCAAATCATTGAAGAGAAAACTAACCTCACCAAAATTAATCAATGCAGCTAAGATGGAGTAACGGAGACCGTATTTACCATCGTAGGATAGACCCCAATGTGGATAAAATCTATGAAGCAATGCTTTTTAAGCCATGTGAAAACGATCATCCACTAGGACCTCGTCCTGCCGCCTCCATACCCAGGCTGCTAGGCCTCCTACTGCCACTACCAAGGATGTCCACCAGGTGGCGACATTGCCCCCCTCTGCTCCTGCTGCAGAGCCAGTCCTGAGCAGCCCTGCTCCAGGTTTTGGCAGGCCGCTCCCAGAAGCGCGCTCGTGGGCCTTGCTCCCTTTTAGCCACCAGCAAAGGGATCGAGGATGAGCACTGAGCCTCCTTACTCATCGAAGATCTAGGAACCTATCTGATTTCTGAGCAGCCCTTTACCCTCGTCTGCCGTCAGGTACTCTCCACCCGACTTGCAGAGTCCGCGGCTTGGGCAGCCTGCACGCTGGCCCCGGCCCGTCAGAATCTCTTCCCCCCACCCCCACCCCACCCCACCCCCACCACCCCGGCCAAGAGGCCACGCGCGGTCGTGAGCAGGGCTCCAGGCCTCTGGAGCCGCGGCCGCTTGGACTGCGTCCTGGCCCTGGGCTCGCGAGCTCCATGCCCTGGGCTGAGTCACTTAACATCTCTAAGCTAGTTTCCTCATCAGTACAATGAGGGCATAATCAGTATGGGGGGGGGATCAGAATCTGGGGGGGACTACATTTCTGGTGATTGAAGATTATTTTCAGTTTGAATTATACAGTGAGGGACACCATACAATTTTTACTACTGCAGACTTCTGAAGGACAGCTTCTAGTATTCTTAAAACTAATGCATGCACGTACACACAAACACACGTGCACACACACTGACTCTGCTCCGCCTACATCCCCACGCGCACACACACGGAGTCATGGACCACACACACCCCCACAACATACACACAACCACACACGTCCTCAGGCGCGCGCACACACACGCAAAGTCACTGTCACGTGCCACAAACGTCCAGGCTCAACTTTAGAATTCCCAGACTCAGGGGAGTCCTGCGAAGAAAGCGACAGTGCGGGGAGAGCCGATTCCCAGTCTCTGACCGCCAGCCTGACCCTTTTCTTCCCAATGCTGGGTCCATCCCATGCCCCAAGGGGCCTTGGATGTGCACAGGGGGACACTCAGACCTCACATCCGGGCTCTGTCCGTAACCTCCATGCCAACAGCTGCCCGTTGGCCTCTCTGTGAGTCCTGGGATGCTGAACTCCGGGGAGAGCCGGTGCAGAAACTACAAGTGGGTCAGGGGCTGCTGGGGCAGGGCATTCGGGGTCCTGGGATTCCAGAGCACGGGGTGGAGCCAATGGGCGTGTCCCCTTGGCCCTGCTGACTCCACCCCGTAGAGGGCGTGGCCAGAGGGCGTGTCAGGGCCAGAGGGGCCCTCTGTAGTTCAGGACCCAGGACAGCGCGGGGGTGTCGGGGGTGGGGGTTGGGGGGCCGCCCCTTGCCGTGGTCTAAGGGCAGAAGCCCTAAGGAAGGGCCGGAGGAGGCTGTAAGGTATCCTCACTGCCATCCATTAAAAAAACAAAAGCCCGCCGCAGGCGAGGGTGGGGAGGGTTTTGCTAGAACAAGGGAAAGACGCTCGCAGAGGTCTGGCCGCAGAGGGCTGGGGGGCTTGCCAGGCTGATGAGGAACCGAGAGGCCGTCGGCCTCTAAACTCCACGCGAATTCCTCCGGGTGACCCTGAGATGCAGGGAGACACGGAAAGCACGGTAAACACAGGCCGGAAGCTCAGCAGCCTGTTGCTTGCTTCACCGTCCGTCTGGCCTCCCCTCTGCTAGCAAGCAGCCTTTACCGCATCACCCACGGCTGACCCGGCTCAGGATTCCAGCTGATTTTCCACGGGTGGCATCACTTGCTGGTGACACGAAGCAGGCACGTTAGCCACCTCCCAAACCCTGAGGCTCCTCCTGGGAGGAGCCTGCGGGCCCCCAGTCCAGCCTCTGCGCCACGATGCTCCTTAGTGCCGCTCCCGGTTCGCTGCCCCGGCCTCTAGCTCTGGCCGGAACCTCGCTGGATTGGCGATAAATGGCACCCATGCACCACGGGTAAGCTTGGGGTCCAGATGTGACCATGGCTCGTCTCTTCTTCCCATCGATTGGGGGATTGTTCGGGCTTCATGTCATCGTGTTGGCAGGAAGGCCAGCACCGCCCCCCTGAGACCTCCCTGAAGACACATAGAAACATAGGACACAATGCAGCCCATCTCTTTGTTTTAAAACACCTTTACAGGGCTACGATTTCTGTTCCGTCAATTAGACACATCTCACGTGTAGTATTCGATCAATTTTCATACGTGTCTACACCCAGAAAGCCATCGCCACAATCAAGAGAGCTAACATGTCCACCACTCCCCAAGACGGGCAATTTTCCGATTCCCATATTTACCCCTTCCCACCGCCGTCCCTCCCTGGTAACCATAAGTTTGTTTCTCTATGTCTGTGGCTCTATTTGTCTTTTGCAGTTAAGATCATTTCTGTCTTTTTTTCTTAGATTTCACATGGAAGTTGTGTCATGCGGCATTTTTCTCTCTTCTGGCTTACTTCACTCAGAAGGACTGTCTCTGTGTCCAACCATGTTGCCGCAAATGGCATGGTTCCATCCTTTTTCGCGGCTGTGTAGTATTCCGCGGCATAAAAAGACAACGACTTCTTTATCCAGTCACCAGTCGTTAGATGTTGGGGTTAGTTCCACGTCCTGGCTAATACAAATAGGGCTGCTGTGAGCATTGAGGTGCATGGGACTTTTTGAGTTAGAGTTTTCTCTTGACATATCCCCAGGCGTGGGAAGGCTGGATCATCAGGTAAGTCCATCTGTAGGTTTTTAAGGAACCTCCATCCCGTCTTCTCTAGTGACAATGCAGCCCGTCTTACTGAAGCAGAGCCATGCTCACAAAGTAACGGATATTCCTAGAGGCCAGACATGACGTGCATTCAGCTTGGCCTGTTCCAGAAGAAGAGGGCAGTCTGGCAGGGCTGGAGGAGAGTGACCAGGGGAGTGTGGGACAGGCAGGATTCACACCACGTGGGGACATGACAGGCTGGGATAAGGAGCCTGGGCTTCCAGTCATGCCTTGGTAAGCATGGGGCACTGGTTCCAGGACTCCCCACAGATGCCAAAATCCATGGATGCTGATGCCTCTTATACAAAATGACATAGGACTTTATTTTTTACATACAAACATACTTTTCTTCCACGTTGCTGTCGTTTTTACAATGTTGTGTCGAATTCCAGTCTAGAGCACAATTTTCCACTTATGCATAAACATACCCATACAGTCATTGTCACATTCTCTTTCGCTGTGTCCTCCTGTGTACTTTAAATCATCTCTAGGTGACGCGCGGCATGCAAGGCAACGTGAATGCTATGTAAGCGGTTGCCGGTGTGTGGCAAGTTCAATTGTCGCTTTTCGAAACTTTCCGTTTTTTCCCGAATATTTTCAACCCACAGTTAGTTGAATCGGCTGGATCGGGAGCCCCTAGATACAGAGAACCCCCAAGCCCTTCCCACCTCGGACATTTCCACTGGAAGCGCTGAAGGGGCCCAAAGAGAGGAGAAGAGCGCCCTCTAGCGGCTGCAAACGCTGAGGCATTCCTTCAGCCTATGCAGCGCGGGAGAGAAGGTTTCGGGCCGACTAGCGCAAAAGGAGGGCCCGCCTGGACAGGAAGGAGGAAGGACGACAGCGGAAGCCAGCTCGCACCCTTCCTGGAGCTAGCTGGTTGCAGTGAGGGACGCCGAGGAACTGGGGACACGTCGCGTGGGGAGGGGGGGGGCAATCGTGGCGGCCAGGAGCAGGGTTCACACAGCTGGCACCCAGTTTGCACGATCAAAATGACAAGGAGAGGGGGTGGGGGGAAGGGGCTGCCTCAGCACCGGGATCCTGACAAGGGCCATAGCGCCGCGACCTCAGCTAATGCGGCTCCCCTGCTAAGCCAGAAAAAGGAAACTGTGAGGCAAGATACTGCAGATTCCACCGCAGCCACACGGATGACTAGATCTCTAACCTGACAAAATGGAACCCTCGGAAACAGGAATCTTCCCTTTCTTCTACATTTTGACCTTGGCACAGGGAGCCACACTTCTCTGACGGGAACCGTCTTTACTCCGGCAGAGAGCTCAGTTTTCCAGGAATAAGTATGGAGAAAAAGTGTGCCGTGATGGTTTAGCAGTTCAAAGCGGAAGCCCGTCTTAGAAACGGGAAAAACATGCTTCTCAATGAAGTCGAGTTATGGCACGAAGCAGGAGGAAGTTTAAGGAAATCTCTCTTAATATCCATTCACCAGACAAGACTAGCCAGTCCTTAAAAGGCAGCACGTTAAATCAAGGAAGATTCTTGCTTCCTTTTTGGGGCGGGAGGGGGGCGGGGGGACATGAGAAACAATGCCGCATTTTAAAACAAGCCTTGGGGCCCTAGATACGGAGAGTGTTGTTGGGTGTTGAGGCTGAGAGGTGTTGCTGAGGAGAACATAAAGCTGCGTATAGACTGGTATGGGTTCCAAGTCTACCGCTGGAAAAAAATTAGCCAATCATGAGTCCATTTGATTGGGAAAGAAGTAAATAACTCAAAAATGGGAAAGACATGGGATTAAATAGCGGTAGCGAGCAATTAAATCCAAGATGTTTATACCTATATTTTCATTGCGAATGCAACAAACTGAAAGCAACTGTCTAAAAAGCAGTAACTGTAGCCCGCGCACGCGCACACACGCACACAATGGGGAACAGCAGAGAGGTAAAATATGCTAAATGTATCATGATTGAGAAACAAGATCTAATAGATTATTCCGTTTTTGAGACTGTTATAGCAATACTGGTCCAATTATACATAAAGTTATGAACTTAGAGATGACTTATTAAAACTTAGAGGGAATTTTAATTGGAAGACCATATAGCTTCCAAATCATTGAAGAGAAAACTAACCTCACAAAAATTAATCAATGCAGCTAAGATGGAGTAACGGAGACCGTATTTACCATCGTAGGATAGACCCCAATGTGGATAAAATCTATGAAGCAATGCTTTTTAAGCCATGTGAAAACGATCATCCACTAGGACCTCGTCCTGCCGCCTCCATACCCAGGCTGCTAGGCCTCCTACTGCCACTACCAAGGATGTCCACCAGGTGGCGACATTGCCCCCCTCTGCTCCTGCTGCAGAGCCAGTCCTGAGCAGCCCTGCTCCAGGTTTTGGCAGGCCGCTCCCAGAAGCGCGCTCGTGGGCCTTGCTCCCTTTTAGCCACCAGCAAAGGGATCGAGGATGAGCACTGAGCCTCCTTACTCATCGAAGATCTAGGAACCTATCTGATTTCTGAGCAGCCCTTTACCCTCGTCTGCCGTCAGGTACTCTCCACCCGACTTGCAGAGTCCGCGGCTTGGGCAGCCTGCACGCTGGCCCCGGCCCGTCAGAATCTCTTCCCCCCACCCCCACCCCACCCCACCCCCACCACCCCGGCCAAGAGGCCACGCGCGGTCGTGAGCAGGGCTCCAGGCCTCTGGAGCCGCGGCCGCTTGGACTGCGTCCTGGCCCTGGGCTCGCGAGCTCCATGCCCTGGGCTGAGTCACTTAACATCTCTAAGCTAGTTTCCTCATCAGTACAAGGAGGGCATAATCAGTATGGGGGGGGGATCAGAATCTGGGGGGGACTACATTTCTGGTGATTGAAGATTATTTTCAGTTTGAATTATACAGTGAGGGACACCATACAATTTTTACTACTGCAGACTTCTGAAGGACAGCTTCTAGTATTCTTAAAACTAATGCATGCACGTACACACAAACACACGTGCACACACACTGACTCTGCTCCGCCTACATCCCCACGCGCACACACACGGAGTCATGGACCACACACACCCCCACAACATACACACAACCACACACGTCCTCAGGCGCGCGCACACACACGCAAAGTCACTGTCACGTGCCACAAACGTCCAGGCTCAACTTTAGAATTCCCAGACTCAGGGGAGTCCTGCGAAGAAAGCGACAGTGCGGGGAGAGCCGATTCCCAGTCTCTGACCGCCAGCCTGACCCTTTTCTTCCCAATGCTGGGTCCATCCCATGCCCCAAGGGGCCTTGGATGTGCACAGGGGGACACTCAGACCTCACATCCGGGCTCTGTCCGTAACCTCCATGCCAACAGCTGCCCGTTGGCCTCTCTGTGAGTCCTGGGATGCTGAACTCCGGGGAGAGCCGGTGCAGAAACTACAAGTGGGTCAGGGGCTGCTGGGGCAGGGCATTCGGGGTCCTGGGATTCCAGAGCACGGGGTGGAGCCAATGGGCGTGTCCCCTTGGCCCTGCTGACTCCACCCCGTAGAGGGCGTGGCCAGAGGGCGTGTCAGGGCCAGAGGGGCCCTCTGTAGTTCAGGACCCAGGACAGCGCGGGGGTGTCGGGGGTGGGGGTTGGGGGGCCGCCCCTTGCCGTGGTCTAAGGGCAGAAGCCCTAAGGAAGGGCCGGAGGAGGCTGTAAGGTATCCTCACTGCCATCCATTAAAAAAACAAAAGCCCGCCGCAGGCGAGGGTGGGGAGGGTTTTGCTAGAACAAGGGAAAGACGCTCGCAGAGGTCTGGCCGCAGAGGGCTGGGGGGCTTGCCAGGCTGATGAGGAACCGAGAGGCCGTCGGCCTCTAAACTCCACGCGAATTCCTCCGGGTGACCCTGAGATGCAGGGAGACACGGAAAGCACGGTAAACACAGGCCGGAAGCTCAGCAGCCTGTTGCTTGCTTCACCGTCCGTCTGGCCTCCCCTCTGCTAGCAAGCAGCCTTTACCGCATCACCCACGGCTGACCCGGCTCAGGATTCCAGCTGATTTTCCACGGGTGGCATCACTTGCTGGTGACACGAAGCAGGCACGTTAGCCACCTCCCAAACCCTGAGGCTCCTCCTGGGAGGAGCCTGCGGGCCCCCAGTCCAGCCTCTGCGCCACGATGCTCCTTAGTGCCGCTCCCGGTTCGCTGCCCCGGCCTCTAGCTCTGGCCGGAACCTCGCTGGATTGGCGATAAATGGCACCCATGCACCACGGGTAAGCTTGGGGTCCAGATGTGACCATGGCTCGTCTCTTCTTCCCATCGATTGGGGGATTGTTCGGGCTTCATGTCATCGTGTTGGCAGGAAGGCCAGCACCGCCCCCCTGAGACCTCCCTGAAGACACATAGAAACATAGGACACAATGCAGCCCATCTCTTTGTTTTAAAACACCTTTACAGGGCTACGATTTCTGTTCCGTCAATTAGACACATCTCACGTGTAGTATTTGATCAATTTTCATACGTGTCTACACCCAGAAAGCCATCGCCACAATCAAGAGAGCTAACATGTCCACCACTCCCCAAGACGGGCAATTTTCCGATTCCCATATTTACCCCTTCCCACCGCCGTCCCTCCCTGGTAACCATAAGTTTGTTTCTCTATGTCTGTGGCTCTATTTGTCTTTTGCAGTTAAGATCATTTCTGTCTTTTTTTCTTAGATTTCACATGGAAGTTGTGTCATGCGGCATTTTTCTCTCTTCTGGCTTACTTCACTCAGAAGGACTGTCTCTGTGTCCAACCATGTTGCCGCAAATGGCATGGTTCCATCCTTTTTCGCGGCTGTGTAGTATTCCGCGGCATAAAAAGACAACGACTTCTTTATCCAGTCACCAGTCGTTAGATGTTGGGGTTAGTTCCACGTCCTGGCTAATACAAATAGGGCTGCTGTGAGCATTGAGGTGCATGGGACTTTTTGAGTTAGAGTTTTCTCTTGACATATCCCCAGGCGTGGGAAGGCTGGATCATCAGGTAAGTCCATCTGTAGGTTTTTAAGGAACCTCCATCCCGTCTTCTCTAGTGACAATGCAGCCCGTCTTACTGAAGCAGAGCCATGCTCACAAAGTAACGGATATTCCTAGAGGCCAGACATGACGTGCATTCAGCTTGGCCTGTTCCAGAAGAAGAGGGCAGTCTGGCAGGGCTGGAGGAGAGTGACCAGGGGAGTGTGGGACAGGCAGGATTCACACCACGTGGGGACATGACAGGCTGGGATAAGGAGCCTGGGCTTCCAGTCATGCCTTGGTAAGCATGGGGCACTGGTTCCAGGACTCCCCACAGATGCCAAAATCCATGGATGCTGATGCCTCTTATACAAAATGACATAGGACTTTATTTTTTACATACAAACATACTTTTCTTCCACGTTGCTGTCGTTTTTACAATGTTGTGTCGAATTCCAGTCTAGAGCACAATTTTCCACTTATGCATAAACATACCCATACAGTCATTGTCACATTCTCTTTCGCTGTGTCCTCCTGTGTACTTTAAATCATCTCTAGGTGACGCGCGGCATGCAAGGCAACGTGAATGCTATGTAAGCGGTTGCCGGTGTGTGGCAAGTTCAATTGTCGCTTTTCGAAACTTTCCGTTTTTTCCCGAATATTTTCAACCCACAGTTAGTTGAATCGGCTGGATCGGGAGCCCCTAGATACAGAGAACCCCCAAGCCCTTCCCACCTCGGACATTTCCACTGGAAGCGCTGAAGGGGCCCAAAGAGAGGAGAAGAGCGCCCTCTAGCGGCTGCAAACGCTGAGGCATTCCTTCAGCCTATGCAGCGCGGGAGAGAAGGTTTCGGGCCGACTAGCGCAAAAGGAGGGCCCGCCTGGACAGGAAGGAGGAAGGACGACAGCGGAAGCCAGCTCGCACCCTTCCTGGAGCTAGCTGGTTGCAGTGAGGGACGCCGAGGAACTGGGGACACGTCGCGTGGGGAGGGGGGGGGCAATCGTGGCGGCCAGGAGCAGGGTTCACACAGCTGGCACCCAGTTTGCACGATCAAAATGACAAGGAGAGGGGGTGGGGGGAAGGGGCTGCCTCAGCACCGGGATCCTGACAAGGGCCATAGCGCCGCGACCTCAGCTAATGCGGCTCCCCTGCTAAGCCAGAAAAAGGAAACTGTGAGGCAAGATACTGCAGATTCCACCGCAGCCACACGGATGACTAGATCTCTAACCTGACAAAATGGAACCCTCGGAAACAGGAATCTTCCCTTTCTTCTACATTTTGACCTTGGCACAGGGAGCCACACTTCTCTGACGGGAACCGTCTTTACTCCGGCAGAGAGCTCAGTTTTCCAGGAATAAGTATGGAGAAAAAGTGTGCCGTGATGGTTTAGCAGTTCAAAGCGGAAGCCCGTCTTAGAAACGGGAAAAACATGCTTCTCAATGAAGTCGAGTTATGGCACGAAGCAGGAGGAAGTTTAAGGAAATCTCTCTTAATATCCATTCACCAGACAAGACTAGCCAGTCCTAAAAAGGCATCACGTTAAATCAAGGAAGATTCTTGCTTCCTTTTTGGGGCGGGAGGGGGGCGGGGGGACATGAGAAACAATGCCGCATTTTAAAACAAGCCTTGGGGCCCTAGATACGGAGAGTGTTGTTGGGTGTTGAGGCTGAGAGGTGTTGCTGAGGAGAACATAAAGCTGCGTATAGACTGGTATGGGTTCCAAGTCTACCGCTGGAAAAAAATTAGCCAATCATGAGTCCATTTGATTGGGAAAGAAGTAAATAACTCAAAAATGGGAAAGACATGGGATTAAATAGCGGTAGCGAGCAATTAAATCCAAGATGTTTATACCTATATTTTCATTGCGAATGCAACAAACTGAAAGCAACTGTCTAAAAAGCAGTAACTGTAGCCCGCGCACGCGCACACACGCACACAATGGGGAACAGCAGAGAGGTAAAATATGCTAAATGTATCATGATTGAGAAACAAGATCTAATAGATTATTCCGTTTTTGAGACTGTTATAGCAATACTGGTCCAATTATACATAAAGTTATGAACTTAGAGATGACTTATTAAAACTTAGAGGGAATTTTAATTGGAAGACCATATAGCTTCCAAATCATTGAAGAGAAAACTAACCTCACAAAAATTAATCAATGCAGCTGAGATGGAGTAACGGAGACCGTATTTACCATCGTAGGATAGACCCCAATGTGGATAAAATCTATGAAGCAATGCTTTTTAAGCCATGTGAAAACGATCATCCACTAGGACCTCGTCCTGCCGCCTCCATACCCAGGCTGCTAGGCCTCCTACTGCCACTACCAAGGATGTCCACCAGGTGGCGACATTGCCCCCCTCTGCTCCTGCTGCAGAGCCAGTCCTGAGCAGCCCTGCTCCAGGTTTTGGCAGGCCGCTCCCAGAAGCGCGCTCGTGGGCCTTGCTCCCTTTTAGCCACCAGCAAAGGGATCGAGGATGAGCACTGAGCCTCCTTACTCATCGAAGATCTAGGAACCTATCTGATTTCTGAGCAGCCCTTTACCCTCGTCTGCCGTCAGGTACTCTCCACCCGACTTGCAGAGTCCGCGGCTTGGGCAGCCTGCACGCTGGCCCCGGCCCGTCAGAATCTCTTCCCCCCACCCCCACCCCACCCCACCCCCACCACCCCGGCCAAGAGGCCACGCGCGGTCGTGAGCAGGGCTCCAGGCCTCTGGAGCCGCGGCCGCTTGGACTGCGTCCTGGCCCTGGGCTCGCGAGCTCCATGCCCTGGGCTGAGTCACTTAACATCTCTAAGCTAGTTTCCTCATCAGTACAATGAGGGCATAATCAGTATGGGGGGGGGATCAGAATCTGGGGGGGACTACATTTCTGGTGATTGAAGATTATTTTCAGTTTGAATTATACAGTGAGGGACACCATACAATTTTTACTACTGCAGACTTCTGAAGGACAGCTTCTAGTATTCTTAAAACTAATGCATGCACGTACACACAAACACACGTGCACACACACTGACTCTGCTCCGCCTACATCCCCACGCGCACACACACGGAGTCATGGACCACACACACCCCCACAACATACACACAACCACACACGTCCTCAGGCGCGCGCACACACACGCAAAGTCACTGTCACGTGCCACAAACGTCCAGGCTCAACTTTAGAATTCCCAGACTCAGGGGAGTCCTGCGAAGAAAGCGACAGTGCGGGGAGAGCCGATTCCCAGTCTCTGACCGCCAGCCTGACCCTTTTCTTCCCAATGCTGGGTCCATCCCATGCCCCAAGGGGCCTTGGATGTGCACAGGGGGACACTCAGACCTCACATCCGGGCTCTGTCCGTAACCTCCATGCCAACAGCTGCCCGTTGGCCTCTCTGTGAGTCCTGGGATGCTGAACTCCGGGGAGAGCCGGTGCAGAAACTACAAGTGGGTCAGGGGCTGCTGGGGCAGGGCATTCGGGGTCCTGGGATTCCAGAGCACGGGGTGGAGCCAATGGGCGTGTCCCCTTGGCCCTGCTGACTCCACCCCGTAGAGGGCGTGGCCAGAGGGCGTGTCAGGGCCAGAGGGGCCCTCTGTAGTTCAGGACCCAGGACAGCGCGGGGGTGTCGGGGGTGGGGGTTGGGGGGCCGCCCCTTGCCGTGGTCTAAGGGCAGAAGCCCTAAGGAAGGGCCGGAGGAGGCTGTAAGGTATCCTCACTGCCATCCATTAAAAAAACAAAAGCCCGCCGCAGGCGAGGGTGGGGAGGGTTTTGCTAGAACAAGGGAAAGACGCTCGCAGAGGTCTGGCCGCAGAGGGCTGGGGGGCTTGCCAGGCTGATGAGGAACCGAGAGGCCGTCGGCCTCTAAACTCCACGCGAATTCCTCCGGGTGACCCTGAGATGCAGGGAGACACGGAAAGCACGGTAAACACAGGCCGGAAGCTCAGCAGCCTGTTGCTTGCTTCACCGTCCGTCTGGCCTCCCCTCTGCTAGCAAGCAGCCTTTACCGCATCACCCACGGCTGACCCGGCTCAGGATTCCAGCTGATTTTCCACGGGTGGCATCACTTGCTGGTGACACGAAGCAGGCACGTTAGCCACCTCCCAAACCCTGAGGCTCCTCCTGGGAGGAGCCTGCGGGCCCCCAGTCCAGCCTCTGCGCCACGATGCTCCTTAGTGCCGCTCCCGGTTCGCTGCCCCGGCCTCTAGCTCTGGCCGGAACCTCGCTGGATTGGCGATAAATGGCACCCATGCACCACGGGTAAGCTTGGGGTCCAGATGTGACCATGGCTCGTCTCTTCTTCCCATCGATTGGGGGATTGTTCGGGCTTCATGTCATCGTGTTGGCAGGAAGGCCAGCACCGCCCCCCTGAGACCTCCCTGAAGACACATAGAAACATAGGACACAATGCAGCCCATCTCTTTGTTTTAAAACACCTTTACAGGGCTACGATTTCTGTTCCGTCAATTAGACACATCTCACGTGTAGTATTTGATCAATTTTCATACGTGTCTACACCCAGAAAGCCATCGCCACAATCAAGAGAGCTAACATGTCCACCACTCCCCAAGACGGGCAATTTTCCGATTCCCATATTTACCCCTTCCCACCGCCGTCCCTCCCTGGTAACCATAAGTTTGTTTCTCTATGTCTGTGGCTCTATTTGTCTTTTGCAGTTAAGATCATTTCTGTCTTTTTTTCTTAGATTTCACATGGAAGTTGTGTCATGCGGCATTTTTCTCTCTTCTGGCTTACTTCACTCAGAAGGACTGTCTCTGTGTCCAACCATGTTGCCGCAAATGGCATGGTTCCATCCTTTTTCGCGGCTGTGTAGTATTCCGCGGCATAAAAAGACAACGACTTCTTTATCCAGTCACCAGTCGTTAGATGTTGGGGTTAGTTCCACGTCCTGGCTAATACAAATAGGGCTGCTGTGAGCATTGAGGTGCATGGGACTTTTTGAGTTAGAGTTTTCTCTTGACATATCCCCAGGCGTGGGAAGGCTGGATCATCAGGTAAGTCCATCTGTAGGTTTTTAAGGAACCTCCATCCCGTCTTCTCTAGTGACAATGCAGCCCGTCTTACTGAAGCAGAGCCATGCTCACAAAGTAACGGATATTCCTAGAGGCCAGACATGACGTGCATTCAGCTTGGCCTGTTCCAGAAGAAGAGGGCAGTCTGGCAGGGCTGGAGGAGAGTGACCAGGGGAGTGTGGGACAGGCAGGATTCACACCACGTGGGGACATGACAGGCTGGGATAAGGAGCCTGGGCTTCCAGTCATGCCTTGGTAAGCATGGGGCACTGGTTCCAGGACTCCCCACAGATGCCAAAATCCATGGATGCTGATGCCTCTTATACAAAATGACATAGGACTTTATTTTTTACATACAAACATACTTTTCTTCCACGTTGCTGTCGTTTTTACAATGTTGTGTCGAATTCCAGTCTAGAGCACAATTTTCCACTTATGCATAAACATACCCATACAGTCATTGTCACATTCTCTTTCGCTGTGTCCTCCTGTGTACTTTAAATCATCTCTAGGTGACGCGCGGCATGCAAGGCAACGTGAATGCTATGTAAGCGGTTGCCGGTGTGTGGCAAGTTCAATTGTCGCTTTTCGAAACTTTCCGTTTTTTCCCGAATATTTTCAACCCACAGTTAGTTGAATCGGCTGGATCGGGAGCCCCTAGATACAGAGAACCCCCAAGCCCTTCCCACCTCGGACATTTCCACTGGAAGCGCTGAAGGGGCCCAAAGAGAGGAGAAGAGCGCCCTCTAGCGGCTGCAAACGCTGAGGCATTCCTTCAGCCTATGCAGCGCGGGAGAGAAGGTTTCGGGCCGACTAGCGCAAAAGGAGGGCCCGCCTGGACAGGAAGGAGGAAGGACGACAGCGGAAGCCAGCTCGCACCCTTCCTGGAGCTAGCTGGTTGCAGTGAGGGACGCCGAGGAACTGGGGACACGTCGCGTGGGGAGGGGGGGGGCAATCGTGGCGGCCAGGAGCAGGGTTCACACAGCTGGCACCCAGTTTGCACGATCAAAATGACAAGGAGAGGGGGTGGGGGGAAGGGGCTGCCTCAGCACCGGGATCCTGACAAGGGCCATAGCGCCGCGACCTCAGCTAATGCGGCTCCCCTGCTAAGCCAGAAAAAGGAAACTGTGAGGCAAGATACTGCAGATTCCACCGCAGCCACACGGATGACTAGATCTCTAACCTGACAAAATGGAACCCTCGGAAACAGGAATCTTCCCTTTCTTCTACATTTTGACCTTGGCACAGGGAGCCACACTTCTCTGACGGGAACCGTCTTTACTCCGGCAGAGAGCTCAGTTTTCCAGGAATAAGTATGGAGAAAAAGTGTGCCGTGATGGTTTAGCAGTTCAAAGCGGAAGCCCGTCTTAGAAACGGGAAAAACATGCTTCTCAATGAAGTCGAGTTATGGCACGAAGCAGGAGGAAGTTTAAGGAAATCTCTCTTAATATCCATTCACCAGACAAGACTAGCCAGTCCTAAAAAGGCATCACGTTAAATCAAGGAAGATTCTTGCTTCCTTTTTGGGGCGGGAGGGGGGCGGGGGGGACATGAGAAACAATGCCGCATTTTAAAACAAGCCTTGGGGCCCTAGATACGGAGAGTGTTGTTGGGTGTTGAGGCTGAGAGGTGTTGCTGAGGAGAACATAAAGCTGCGTATAGACTGGTATGGGTTCCAAGTCTACCGCTGGAAAAAAATTAGCCAATCATGAGTCCATTTGATTGGGAAAGAAGTAAATAACTCAAAAATGGGAAAGACATGGGATTAAATAGCGGTAGCGAGCAATTAAATCCAAGATGTTTATACCTATATTTTCATTGCGAATGCAACAAACTGAAAGCAACTGTCTAAAAAGCAGTAACTGTAGCCCGCGCACGCGCACACACGCACACAATGGGGAACAGCAGAGAGGTAAAATATGCTAAATGTATCATGATTGAGAAACAAGATCTAATAGATTATTCCGTTTTTGAGACTGTTATAGCAATACTGGTCCAATTATACATAAAGTTATGAACTTAGAGATGACTTATTAAAACTTAGAGGGAATTTTAATTGGAAGACCATATAGCTTCCAAATCATTGAAGAGAAAACTAACCTCACAAAAATTAATCAATGCAGCTGAGATGGAGTAACGGAGACCGTATTTACCATCGTAGGATAGACCCCAATGTGGATAAAATCTATGAAGCAATGCTTTTTAAGCCATGTGAAAACGATCATCCACTAGGACCTCGTCCTGCCGCCTCCATACCCAGGCTGCTAGGCCTCCTACTGCCACTACCAAGGATGTCCACCAGGTGGCGACATTGCCCCCCTCTGCTCCTGCTGCAGAGCCAGTCCTGAGCAGCCCTGCTCCAGGTTTTGGCAGGCCGCTCCCAGAAGCGCGCTCGTGGGCCTTGCTCCCTTTTAGCCACCAGCAAAGGGATCGAGGATGAGCACTGAGCCTCCTTACTCATCGAAGATCTAGGAACCTATCTGATTTCTGAGCAGCCCTTTACCCTCGTCTGCCGTCAGGTACTCTCCACCCGACTTGCAGAGTCCGCGGCTTGGGCAGCCTGCACGCTGGCCCCGGCCCGTCAGAATCTCTTCCCCCCACCCCCACCCCACCCCACCCCCACCACCCCGGCCAAGAGGCCACGCGCGGTCGTGAGCAGGGCTCCAGGCCTCTGGAGCCGCGGCCGCTTGGACTGCGTCCTGGCCCTGGGCTCGCGAGCTCCATGCCCTGGGCTGAGTCACTTAACATCTCTAAGCTAGTTTCCTCATCAGTACAATGAGGGCATAATCAGTATGGGGGGGGGATCAGAATCTGGGGGGGACTACATTTCTGGTGATTGAAGATTATTTTCAGTTTGAATTATACAGTGAGGGACACCATACAATTTTTACTACTGCAGACTTCTGAAGGACAGCTTCTAGTATTCTTAAAACTAATGCATGCACGTACACACAAACACACGTGCACACACACTGACTCTGCTCCGCCTACATCCCCACGCGCACACACACGGAGTCATGGACCACACACACCCCCACAACATACACACAACCACACACGTCCTCAGGCGCGCGCACACACACGCAAAGTCACTGTCACGTGCCACAAACGTCCAGGCTCAACTTTAGAATTCCCAGACTCAGGGGAGTCCTGCGAAGAAAGCGACAGTGCGGGGAGAGCCGATTCCCAGTCTCTGACCGCCAGCCTGACCCTTTTCTTCCCAATGCTGGGTCCATCCCATGCCCCAAGGGGCCTTGGATGTGCACAGGGGGACACTCAGACCTCACATCCGGGCTCTGTCCGTAACCTCCATGCCAACAGCTGCCCGTTGGCCTCTCTGTGAGTCCTGGGATGCTGAACTCCGGGGAGAGCCGGTGCAGAAACTACAAGTGGGTCAGGGGCTGCTGGGGCAGGGCATTCGGGGTCCTGGGATTCCAGAGCACGGGGTGGAGCCAATGGGCGTGTCCCCTTGGCCCTGCTGACTCCACCCCGTAGAGGGCGTGGCCAGAGGGCGTGTCAGGGCCAGAGGGGCCCTCTGTAGTTCAGGACCCAGGACAGCGCGGGGGTGTCGGGGGTGGGGGTTGGGGGGCCGCCCCTTGCCGTGGTCTAAGGGCAGAAGCCCTAAGGAAGGGCCGGAGGAGGCTGTAAGGTATCCTCACTGCCATCCATTAAAAAAACAAAAGCCCGCCGCAGGCGAGGGTGGGGAGGGTTTTGCTAGAACAAGGGAAAGACGCTCGCAGAGGTCTGGCCGCAGAGGGCTGGGGGGCTTGCCAGGCTGATGAGGAACCGAGAGGCCGTCGGCCTCTAAACTCCACACGAATTCCTCCGGGTGACCCTGAGATGCAGGGAGACACGGAAAGCACGGTAAACACAGGCCGGAAGCTCAGCAGCCTGTTGCTTGCTTCACCGTCCGTCTGGCCTCCCCTCTGCTAGCAAGCAGCCTTTACCGCATCACCCACGGCTGACCCGGCTCAGGATTCCAGCTGATTTTCCACGGGTGGCATCACTTGCTGGTGACACGAAGCAGGCACGTTAGCCACCTCCCAAACCCTGAGGCTCCTCCTGGGAGGAGCCTGCGGGCCCCCAGTCCAGCCTCTGCGCCACGATGCTCCTTAGTGCCGCTCCCGGTTCGCTGCCCCGGCCTCTAGCTCTGGCCGGAACCTCGCTGGATTGGCGATAAATGGCACCCATGCACCACGGGTAAGCTTGGGGTCCAGATGTGACCATGGCTCGTCTCTTCTTCCCATCGATTGGGGGATTGTTCGGGCTTCATGTCATCGTGTTGGCAGGAAGGCCAGCACCGCCCCCCTGAGACCTCCCTGAAGACACATAGAAACATAGGACACAATGCAGCCCATCTCTTTGTTTTAAAACACCTTTACAGGGCTACGATTTCTGTTCCGTCAATTAGACACATCTCACGTGTAGTATTCGATCAATTTTCATACGTGTCTACACCCAGAAAGCCATCGCCACAATCAAGAGAGCTAACATGTCCACCACTCCCCAAGACGGGCAATTTTCCGATTCCCATATTTACCCCTTCCCACCGCCGTCCCTCCCTGGTAACCATAAGTTTGTTTCTCTATGTCTGTGGCTCTATTTGTCTTTTGCAGTTAAGATCATTTCTGTCTTTTTTTCTTAGATTTCACATGGAAGTTGTGTCATGCGGCATTTTTCTCTCTTCTGGCTTACTTCACTCAGAAGGACTGTCTCTGTGTCCAACCATGTTGCCGCAAATGGCATGGTTCCATCCTTTTTCGCGGCTGTGTAGTATTCCGCGGCATAAAAAGACAACGACTTCTTTATCCAGTCACCAGTCGTTAGATGTTGGGGTTAGTTCCACGTCCTGGCTAATACAAATAGGGCTGCTGTGAGCATTGAGGTGCATGGGACTTTTTGAGTTAGAGTTTTCTCTTGACATATCCCCAGGCGTGGGAAGGCTGGATCATCAGGTAAGTCCATCTGTAGGTTTTTAAGGAACCTCCATCCCGTCTTCTCTAGTGACAATGCAGCCCGTCTTACTGAAGCAGAGCCATGCTCACAAAGTAACGGATATTCCTAGAGGCCAGACATGACGTGCATTCAGCTTGGCCTGTTCCAGAAGAAGAGGGCAGTCTGGCAGGGCTGGAGGAGAGTGACCAGGGGAGTGTGGGACAGGCAGGATTCACACCACGTGGGGACATGACAGGCTGGGATAAGGAGCCTGGGCTTCCAGTCATGCCTTGGTAAGCATGGGGCACTGGTTCCAGGACTCCCCACAGATGCCAAAATCCATGGATGCTGATGCCTCTTATACAAAATGACATAGGACTTTATTTTTTACATACAAACATACTTTTCTTCCACGTTGCTGTCGTTTTTACAATGTTGTGTCGAATTCCAGTCTAGAGCACAATTTTCCACTTATGCATAAACATACCCATACAGTCATTGTCACATTCTCTTTCGCTGTGTCCTCCTGTGTACTTTAAATCATCTCTAGGTGACGCGCGGCATGCAAGGCAACGTGAATGCTATGTAAGCGGTTGCCGGTGTGTGGCAAGTTCAATTGTCGCTTTTCGAAACTTTCCGTTTTTTCCCGAATATTTTCAACCCACAGTTAGTTGAATCGGCTGGATCGGGAGCCCCTAGATACAGAGAACCCCCAAGCCCTTCCCACCTCGGACATTTCCACTGGAAGCGCTGAAGGGGCCCAAAGAGAGGAGAAGAGCGCCCTCTAGCGGCTGCAAACGCTGAGGCATTCCTTCAGCCTATGCAGCGCGGGAGAGAAGGTTTCGGGCCGACTAGCGCAAAAGGAGGGCCCGCCTGGACAGGAAGGAGGAAGGAGGAAGGACGACAGCGGAAGCCAGCTCGCACCCTTCCTGGAGCTAGCTGGTTGCAGTGAGGGACGCCGAGGAACTGGGGACACGTCGCGTGGGGAGGGGGGGGGCAATCGTGGCGGCCAGGAGCAGGGTTCACACAGCTGGCACCCAGTTTGCACGATCAAAATGACAAGGAGAGGGGGTGGGGGGAAGGGGCTGCCTCAGCACCGGGATCCTGACAAGGGCCATAGCGCCGCGACCTCAGCTAATGCGGCTCCCCTGCTAAGCCAGAAAAAGGAAACTGTGAGGCAAGATACTGCAGATTCCACCGCAGCCACACGGATGACTAGATCTCTAACCTGACAAAATGGAACCCTCGGAAACAGGAATCTTCCCTTTCTTCTACATTTTGACCTTGGCACAGGGAGCCACACTTCTCTGACGGGAACCGTCTTTACTCCGGCAGAGAGCTCAGTTTTCCAGGAATAAGTATGGAGAAAAAGTGTGCCGTGATGGTTTAGCAGTTCAAAGCGGAAGCCCGTCTTAGAAACGGGAAAAACATGCTTCTCAATGAAGTCGAGTTATGGCACGAAGCAGGAGGAAGTTTAAGGAAATCTCTCTTAATATCCATTCAGCAGACAAGACTAGCCAGTCCTAAAAAGGCAGCACGTTAAATCAAGGAAGATTCTTGCTTCCTTTTTGGGGCGGGAGGGGGGCGGGGGGACATGAGAAACAATGCCGCATTTTAAAACAAGCCTTGGGGCCCTAGATACGGAGAGTGTTGTTGGGTGTTGAGGCTGAGAGGTGTTGCTGAGGAGAACATAAAGCTGCGTATAGACTGGTATGGGTTCCAAGTCTACCGCTGGAAAAAATTAGCCAATCATGAGTCCATTTGATTGGGAAAGAAGTAAATAACTCAAAAATGGGAAAGACATGGGATTAAATAGCGGTAGCGAGCAATTAAATCCAAGATGTTTATACCTATATTTTCATTGCGAATGCAACAAACTGAAAGCAACTGTCTAAAAAGCAGTAACTGTAGCCCGCGCACGCGCACACACGCACACAATGGGGAACAGCAGAGAGGTAAAATATGCTAAATGTATCATGATTGAGAAACAAGATCTAATAGATTATTCCGTTTTTGAGACTGTTATAGCAATACTGGTCCAATTATACATAAAGTTATGAACTTAGAGATGACTTATTAAAACTTAGAGGGAATTTTAATTGGAAGACCATATAGCTTCCAAATCATTGAAGAGAAAACTAACCTCACAAAAATTAATCAATGCAGCTGAGATGGAGTAACGGAGACCGTATTTACCATCGTAGGATAGACCCCAATGTGGATAAAATCTATGAAGCAATGCTTTTTAAGCCATGTGAAAACGATCATCCACTAGGACCTCGTCCTGCCGCCTCCATACCCAGGCTGCTAGGCCTCCTACTGCCACTACCAAGGATGTCCACCAGGTGGCGACATTGCCCCCCTCTGCTCCTGCTGCAGAGCCAGTCCTGAGCAGCCCTGCTCCAGGTTTTGGCAGGCCGCTCCCAGAAGCGCGCTCGTGGGCCTTGCTCCCTTTTAGCCACCAGCAAAGGGATCGAGGATGAGCACTGAGCCTCCTTACTCATCGAAGATCTAGGAACCTATCTGATTTCTGAGCAGCCCTTTACCCTCGTCTGCCGTCAGGTACTCTCCACCCGACTTGCAGAGTCCGCGGCTTGGGCAGCCTGCACGCTGGCCCCGGCCCGTCAGAATCTCTTCCCCCCACCCCCACCCCACCCCACCCCCACCACCCCGGCCAAGAGGCCACGCGCGGTCGTGAGCAGGGCTCCAGGCCTCTGGAGCCGCGGCCGCTTGGACTGCGTCCTGGCCCTGGGCTCGCGAGCTCCATGCCCTGGGCTGAGTCACTTAACATCTCTAAGCTAGTTTCCTCATCAGTACAATGAGGGCATAATCAGTATGGGGGGGGGATCAGAATCTGGGGGGGACTACATTTCTGGTGATTGAAGATTATTTTCAGTTTGAATTATACAGTGAGGGACACCATACAATTTTTACTACTGCAGACTTCTGAAGGACAGCTTCTAGTATTCTTAAAACTAATGCATGCACGTACACACAAACACACGTGCACACACACTGACTCTGCTCCGCCTACATCCCCACGCGCACACACACGGAGTCATGGACCACACACACCCCCACAACATACACACAACCACACACGTCCTCAGGCGCGCGCACACACACGCAAAGTCACTGTCACGTGCCACAAACGTCCAGGCTCAACTTTAGAATTCCCAGACTCAGGGGAGTCCTGCGAAGAAAGCGACAGTGCGGGGAGAGCCGATTCCCAGTCTCTGACCGCCAGCCTGACCCTTTTCTTCCCAATGCTGGGTCCATCCCATGCCCCAAGGGGCCTTGGATGTGCACAGGGGGACACTCAGACCTCACATCCGGGCTCTGTCCGTAACCTCCATGCCAACAGCTGCCCGTTGGCCTCTCTGTGAGTCCTGGGATGCTGAACTCCGGGGAGAGCCGGTGCAGAAACTACAAGTGGGTCAGGGGCTGCTGGGGCAGGGCATTCGGGGTCCTGGGATTCCAGAGCACGGGGTGGAGCCAATGGGCGTGTCCCCTTGGCCCTGCTGACTCCACCCCGTAGAGGGCGTGGCCAGAGGGCGTGTCAGGGCCAGAGGGACCCTCTGTAGTTCAGGACCCAGGACAGCGCGGGGGTGTCGGGGGTGGGGGTTGGGGGGCCGCCCCTTGCCGTGCTCTAAGGGCAGAAGCCCTAAGGAAGGGCCGGAGGAGGCTGTAAGGTATCCTCACTGCCATCCATTAAAAAAACAAAAGCCCACCACAGGCGAGGGTGGGGAGGGTTTTGCTAGAACAAGGGAAAGACGCTCGCAGAGGTCTGGCCGCAGAGGGCTGGGGGGCTTGCCAGGCTGATGAGGAACCGAGAGGCCGTCGGCCTCTAAACTCCACACGAATTCCTCCGGGTGACCCTGAGATGCAGGGAGACACGGAAAGCACGGTAAACACAGGCCGGAAGCTCAGCAGCCTGTTGCTTGCTTCACCGTCCGTCTGGCCTCCCCTCTGCTAGCAAGCAGCCTTTACCGCATCACCCACGGCTGACCCGGCTCAGGATTCCAGCTGATTTTCCACGGGTGGCATCACTTGCTGGTGACACGAAGCAGGCACGTTAGCCACCTCCCAAACCCTGAGGCTCCTCCTGGGAGGAGCCTGCGGGCCCCCAGTCCAGCCTCTGCGCCACGATGCTCCTTAGTGCCGCTCCCGGTTCGCTGCCCCGGCCTCTAGCTCTGGCCGGAACCTCGCTGGATTGGCGATAAATGGCACCCATGCACCACGGGTAAGCTTGGGGTCCAGATGTGACCATGGCTCGTCTCTTCTTCCCATCGATTGGGGGATTGTTCGGGCTTCATGTCATCGTGTTGGCAGGAAGGCCAGCACCGCCCCCCTGAGACCTCCCTGAAGACACATAGAAACATAGGACACAATGCAGCCCATCTCTTTGTTTTAAAACACCTTTACAGGGCTACGATTTCTGTTCCGTCAATTAGACACATCTCACGTGTAGTATTTGATCAATTTTCATACGTGTCTACACCCAGAAAGCCATCGCCACAATCAAGAGAGCTAACATGTCCACCACTCCCCAAGACGGGCAATTTTCCGATTCCCATATTTACCCCTTCCCACCGCCGTCCCTCCCTGGTAACCATAAGTTTGTTTCTCTATGTCTGTGGCTCTATTTGTCTTTTGCAGTTAAGATCATTTCTGTCTTTTTTTCTTAGATTTCACATGGAAGTTGTGTCATGCGGCATTTTTCTCTCTTCTGGCTTACTTCACTCAGAAGGACTATCTCTGTGTCCAACCATGTTGCCGCAAATGGCATGGTTCCATCCTTTTTCGCGGCTGTGTAGTATTCCGCGGCATAAAAAGACAACGACTTCTTTATCCAGTCACCAGTCGTTAGATGTTGGGGTTAGTTCCACGTCCTGGCTAATACAAATAGGGCTGCTGTGAGCATTGAGGTGCATGGGACTTTTTGAGTTAGAGTTTTCTCTTGACATATCCCCAGGCGTGGGAAGGCTGGATCATCAGGTAAGTCCATCTGTAGGTTTTTAAGGAACCTCCATCCCGTCTCCTCTAGTGACAATGCAGCCCGTCTTACTGAAGCAGAGCCATGCTCACAAAGTAACGGATATTCCTAGAGGCCAGACATGACGTGCATTCAGCTTGGCCTGTTCCAGAAGAAGAGGGCAGTCTGGCAGGGCTGGAGGAGAGTGACCAGGGGAGTGTGGGACAGGCAGGATTCACACCACGTGGGGACATGACAGGCTGGGATAAGGAGCCTGGGCTTCCAGTCATGCCTTGGTAAGCATGGGGCACTGGTTCCAGGACTCCCCACAGATGCCAAAATCCATGGATGCTGATGCCTCTTATACAAAATGACATAGGACTTTATTTTTTACATACAAACATACTTTTCTTCCACGTTGCTGTCGTTTTTACAATGTTGTGTCGAATTCCAGTCTAGAGCACAATTTTCCACTTATGCATAAACATACCCATACAGTCATTGTCACATTCTCTTTCGCTGTGTCCTCCTGTGTACTTTAAATCATCTCTAGGTGACGCGCGGCATGCAAGGCAACGTGAATGCTATGTAAGCGGTTGCCGGTGTGTGGCAAGTTCAATTGTCGCTTTTCGAAACTTTCCGTTTTTTCCCGAATATTTTCAACCCACAGTTAGTTGAATCGGCTGGATCGGGAGCCCCTAGATACAGAGAACCCCCAAGCCCTTCCCACCTCGGACATTTCCACTGGAAGCGCTGAAGGGGCCCAAAGAGAGGAGAAGAGCGCCCTCTAGCGGCTGCAAACGCTGAGGCATTCCTTCAGCCTATGCAGCGCGGGAGAGAAGGTTTCGGGCCGACTAGCGCAAAAGGAGGGCCCGCCTGGACAGGAAGGAGGAAGGACGACAGCGGAAGCCAGCTCGCACCCTTCCTGGAGCTAGCTGGTTGCAGTGAGGGACGCCGAGGAACTGGGGACACGTCGCGTGGGGGGGGGGGGCAATCGTGGCGGCCAGGAGCAGGGTTCACACAGCTGGCACCCAGTTTGCACGATCAAAATGACAAGGAGAGGGGGTGGGGGGAAGGGGCTGCCTCAGCACCGGGATCCTGACAAGGGCCATAGCGCCGCGACCTCAGCTAATGCGGCTCCCCTGCTAAGCCAGAAAAAGGAAACTGTGAGGCAAGATACTGCAGATTCCACCGCAGCCACACGGATGACTAGATCTCTAACCTGACAAAATGGGACCCTCGGAAACAGGAATCTTCCCTTTCTTCTACATTTTGACCTTGGCACAGGGAGCCACACTTCTCTGACGGGAACCGTCTTTACTCCGGCAGAGAGCTCAGTTTTCCAGGAATAAGTATGGAGAAAAAGTGTGCCGTGATGGTTTAGCAGTTCAAAGCGGAAGCCCGTCTTAGAAACGGGAAAAACATGCTTCTCAATGAAGTCGAGTTATGGCACGAAGCAGGAGGAAGTTTAAGGAAATCTCTCTTAATATCCATTCACCAGACAAGACTAGCCAGTCCTAAAAAGGCAGCACGTTAAATCAAGGAAGATTCTTGCTTCCTTTTTGGGGCGGGAGGGGGGCGGGGGGACATGAGAAACAATGCCGCATTTTAAAACAAGCCTTGGGGCCCTAGATACGGAGAGTGTTGTTGGGTGTTGAGGCTGAGAGGTGTTGCTGAGGAGAACATAAAGCTGCGTATAGACTGGTATGGGTTCCAAGTCTACCGCTGGAAAAAAATTAGCCAATCATGAGTCCATTTGATTGGGAAAGAAGTAAATAACTCAAAAATGGGAAAGACATGGGATTAAATAGCGGTAGCGAGCAATTAAATCCAAGATGTTTATACCTATATTTTCATTGCGAATGCAACAAACTGAAAGCAACTGTCTAAAAAGCAGTAACTGTAGCCCGCGCACGCGCACACACGCACACAATGGGGAACGGCAGAGAGGTAAAATATGCTAAATGTATCATGATTGAGAAACAAGATCTAATAGATTATCCCGTTTTTGAGACTGTTATAGCAATACTGGTCCAATTATACATAAAGTTATGAACTTAGAGATGACTTATTAAAACTTAGAGGGAATTTTAATTGGAAGACCATATAGCTTCCAAATCATTGAAGAGAAAACTAACCTCACAAAAATTAATCAATGCAGCTGAGATGGAGTAACGGAGACCGTATTTACCATCGTAGGATAGACCCCAATGTGGATAAAATCTATGAAGCAATGCTTTTTAAGCCATGTGAAAACGATCATCCACTAGGACCTCGTCCTGCCGCCTCCATACCCAGGCTGCTAGGCCTCCTACTGCCACTACCAAGGATGTCCACCAGGTGGCGACATTGCCCCCCTCTGCTCCTGCTGCAGAGCCAGTCCTGAGCAGCCCTGCTCCAGGTTTTGGCAGGCCGCTCCCAGAAGCGCGCTCGTGGGCCTTGCTCCCTTTTAGCCACCAGCAAAGGGATCGAGGATGAGCACTGAGCCTCCTTACTCATCGAAGATCTAGGAACCTATCTGATTTCTGAGCAGCCCTTTACCCTCGTCTGCCGTCAGGTACTCTCCACCCGACTTGCAGAGTCCGCGGCTTGGGCAGCCTGCACGCTGGCCCCGGCCCGTCAGAATCTCTTCCCCCCACCCCCACCCCACCCCACCCCCACCACCCCGGCCAAGAGGCCACGCGCGGTCGTGAGCAGGGCTCCAGGCCTCTGGAGCCGCGGCCGCTTGGACTGCGTCCTGGCCCTGGGCTCGCGAGCTCCATGCCCTGGGCTGAGTCACTTAACATCTCTAAGCTAGTTTCCTCATCAGTACAATGAGGGCATAATCAGTATGGGGGGGGGATCAGAATCTGGGGGGGACTACATTTCTGGTGATTGAAGATTATTTTCAGTTTGAATTATACAGTGAGGGACACCATACAATTTTTACTACTGCAGACTTCTGAAGGACAGCTTCTAGTATTCTTAAAACTAATGCATGCACGTACACACAAACACACGTGCACACACACTGACTCTGCTCCGCCTACATCCCCACGCGCACACACACGGAGTCATGGACCACACACACCCCCACAACATACACACAACCACACACGTCCTCAGGCGCGCGCACACACACGCAAAGTCACTGTCACGTGCCACAAACGTCCAGGCTCAACTTTAGAATTCCCAGACTCAGGGGAGTCCTGCGAAGAAAGCGACAGTGCGGGGAGAGCCGATTCCCAGTCTCTGACCGCCAGCCTGACCCTTTTCTTCCCAATGCTGGGTCCATCCCATGCCCCAAGGGGCCTTGGATGTGCACAGGGGGACACTCAGACCTCACATCCGGGCTCTGTCCGTAACCTCCATGCCAACAGCTGCCCGTTGGCCTCTCTGTGAGTCCTGGGATGCTGAACTCCGGGGAGAGCCGGTGCAGAAACTACAAGTGGGTCAGGGGCTGCTGGGGCAGGGCATTCGGGGTCCTGGGATTCCAGAGCACGGGGTGGAGCCAATGGGCGTGTCCCCTTGGCCCTGCTGACTCCACCCCGTAGAGGGCGTGGCCAGAGGGCGTGTCAGGGCCAGAGGGACCCTCTGTAGTTCAGGACCCAGGACAGCGCGGGGGTGTCGGGGGTGGGGGTTGGGGGGCCGCCCCTTGCCGTGCTCTAAGGGCAGAAGCCCTAAGGAAGGGCCGGAGGAGGCTGTAAGGTATCCTCACTGCCATCCATTAAAAAAACAAAAGCCCACCACAGGCGAGGGTGGGGAGGGTTTTGCTAGAACAAGGGAAAGACGCTCGCAGAGGTCTGGCCGCAGAGGGCTGGGGGGCTTGCCAGGCTGATGAGGAACCGAGAGGCCGTCGGCCTCTAAACTCCACACGAATTCCTCCGGGTGACCCTGAGATGCAGGGAGACACGGAAAGCACGGTAAACACAGGCCGGAAGCTCAGCAGCCTGTTGCTTGCTTCACCGTCCGTCTGGCCTCCCCTCTGCTAGCAAGCAGCCTTTACCGCATCACCCACGGCTGACCCGGCTCAGGATTCCAGCTGATTTTCCACGGGTGGCATCACTTGCTGGTGACACGAAGCAGGCACGTTAGCCACCTCCCAAACCCTGAGGCTCCTCCTGGGAGGAGCCTGCGGGCCCCCAGTCCAGCCTCTGCGCCACGATGCTCCTTAGTGCCGCTCCCGGTTCGCTGCCCCGGCCTCTAGCTCTGGCCGGAACCTCGCTGGATTGGCGATAAATGGCACCCATGCACCACGGGTAAGCTTGGGGTCCAGATGTGACCATGGCTCGTCTCTTCTTCCCATCGATTGGGGGATTGTTCGGGCTTCATGTCATCGTGTTGGCAGGAAGGCCAGCACCGCCCCCCTGAGACCTCCCTGAAGACACATAGAAACATAGGACACAATGCAGCCCATCTCTTTGTTTTAAAACACCTTTACAGGGCTACGATTTCTGTTCCGTCAATTAGACACATCTCACGTGTAGTATTTGATCAATTTTCATACGTGTCTACACCCAGAAAGCCATCGCCACAATCAAGAGAGCTAACATGTCCACCACTCCCCAAGACGGGCAATTTTCCGATTCCCATATTTACCCCTTCCCACCGCCGTCCCTCCCTGGTAACCATAAGTTTGTTTCTCTATGTCTGTGGCTCTATTTGTCTTTTGCAGTTAAGATCATTTCTGTCTTTTTTTCTTAGATTTCACATGGAAGTTGTGTCATGCGGCATTTTTCTCTCTTCTGGCTTACTTCACTCAGAAGGACTATCTCTGTGTCCAACCATGTTGCCGCAAATGGCATGGTTCCATCCTTTTTCGCGGCTGTGTAGTATTCCGCGGCATAAAAAGACAACGACTTCTTTATCCAGTCACCAGTCGTTAGATGTTGGGGTTAGTTCCACGTCCTGGCTAATACAAATAGGGCTGCTGTGAGCATTGAGGTGCATGGGACTTTTTGAGTTAGAGTTTTCTCTTGACATATCCCCAGGCGTGGGAAGGCTGGATCATCAGGTAAGTCCATCTGTAGGTTTTTAAGGAACCTCCATCCCGTCTCCTCTAGTGACAATGCAGCCCGTCTTACTGAAGCAGAGCCATGCTCACAAAGTAACGGATATTCCTAGAGGCCAGACATGACGTGCATTCAGCTTGGCCTGTTCCAGAAGAAGAGGGCAGTCTGGCAGGGCTGGAGGAGAGTGACCAGGGGAGTGTGGGACAGGCAGGATTCACACCACGTGGGGACATGACAGGCTGGGATAAGGAGCCTGGGCTTCCAGTCATGCCTTGGTAAGCATGGGGCACTGGTTCCAGGACTCCCCACAGATGCCAAAATCCATGGATGCTGATGCCTCTTATACAAAATGACATAGGACTTTATTTTTTACATACAAACATACTTTTCTTCCACGTTGCTGTCGTTTTTACAATGTTGTGTCGAATTCCAGTCTAGAGCACAATTTTCCACTTATGCATAAACATACCCATACAGTCATTGTCACATTCTCTTTCGCTGTGTCCTCCTGTGTACTTTAAATCATCTCTAGGTGACGCGCGGCATGCAAGGCAACGTGAATGCTATGTAAGCGGTTGCCGGTGTGTGGCAAGTTCAATTGTCGCTTTTCGAAACTTTCCGTTTTTTCCCGAATATTTTCAACCCACAGTTAGTTGAATCGGCTGGATCGGGAGCCCCTAGATACAGAGAACCCCCAAGCCCTTCCCACCTCGGACATTTCCACTGGAAGCGCTGAAGGGGCCCAAAGAGAGGAGAAGAGCGCCCTCTAGCGGCTGCAAACGCTGAGGCATTCCTTCAGCCTATGCAGCGCGGGAGAGAAGGTTTCGGGCCGACTAGCGCAAAAGGAGGGCCCGCCTGGACAGGAAGGAGGAAGGACGACAGCGGAAGCCAGCTCGCACCCTTCCTGGAGCTAGCTGGTTGCAGTGAGGGACGCCGAGGAACTGGGGACACGTCGCGTGGGGGGGGGGGGGCAATCGTGGCGGCCAGGAGCAGGGTTCACACAGCTGGCACCCAGTTTGCACGATCAAAATGACAAGGAGAGGGGGTGGGGGGAAGGGGCTGCCTCAGCACCGGGATCCTGACAAGGGCCATAGCGCCGCGACCTCAGCTAATGCGGCTCCCCTGCTAAGCCAGAAAAAGGAAACTGTGAGGCAAGATACTGCAGATTCCACCGCAGCCACACGGATGACTAGATCTCTAACCTGACAAAATGGGACCCTCGGAAACAGGAATCTTCCCTTTCTTCTACATTTTGACCTTGGCACAGGGAGCCACACTTCTCTGACGGGAACCGTCTTTACTCCGGCAGAGAGCTCAGTTTTCCAGGAATAAGTATGGAGAAAAAGTGTGCCGTGATGGTTTAGCAGTTCAAAGCGGAAGCCCGTCTTAGAAACGGGAAAAACATGCTTCTCAATGAAGTCGAGTTATGGCACGAAGCAGGAGGAAGTTTAAGGAAATCTCTCTTAATATCCATTCACCAGACAAGACTAGCCAGTCCTAAAAAGGCAGCACGTTAAATCAAGGAAGATTCTTGCTTCCTTTTTGGGGCGGGAGGGGGGCGGGGGGACATGAGAAACAATGCCGCATTTTAAAACAAGCCTTGGGGCCCTAGATACGGAGAGTGTTGTTGGGTGTTGAGGCTGAGAGGTGTTGCTGAGGAGAACATAAAGCTGCGTATAGACTGGTATGGGTTCCAAGTCTACCGCTGGAAAAAAATTAGCCAATCATGAGTCCATTTGATTGGGAAAGAAGTAAATAACTCAAAAATGGGAAAGACATGGGATTAAATAGCGGTAGCGAGCAATTAAATCCAAGATGTTTATACCTATATTTTCATTGCGAATGCAACAAACTGAAAGCAACTGTCTAAAAAGCAGTAACTGTAGCCCGCGCACGCGCACACACGCACACAATGGGGAACAGCAGAGAGGTAAAATATGCTAAATGTATCATGATTGAGAAACAAGATCTAATAGATTATTCCGTTTTTGAGACTGTTATAGCAATACTGGTCCAATTATACATAAAGTTATGAACTTAGAGATGACTTATTAAAACTTAGAGGGAATTTTAATTGGAAGACCATATAGCTTCCAAATCATTGAAGAGAAAACTAACCTCACAAAAATTAATCAATGCAGCTGAGATGGAGTAACGGAGACCGTATTTACCATCGTAGGATAGACCCCAATGTGGATAAAATCTATGAAGCAATGCTTTTTAAGCCATGTGAAAACGATCATCCACTAGGACCTCGTCCTGCCGCCTCCATACCCAGGCTGCTAGGCCTCCTACTGCCACTACCAAGGATGTCCACCAGGTGGCGACATTGCCCCCCTCTGCTCCTGCTGCAGAGCCAGTCCTGAGCAGCCCTGCTCCAGGTTTTGGCAGGCCGCTCCCAGAAGCGCGCTCGTGGGCCTTGCTCCCTTTTAGCCACCAGCAAAGGGATCGAGGATGAGCACTGAGCCTCCTTACTCATCGAAGATCTAGGAACCTATCTGATTTCTGAGCAGCCCTTTACCCTCGTCTGCCGTCAGGTACTCTCCACCCGACTTGCAGAGTCCGCGGCTTGGGCAGCCTGCACGCTGGCCCCGGCCCGTCAGAATCTCTTCCCCCCACCCCCACCCCACCCCACCCCCACCACCCCGGCCAAGAGGCCACGCGCGGTCGTGAGCAGGGCTCCAGGCCTCTGGAGCCGCGGCCGCTTGGACTGCGTCCTGGCCCTGGGCTCGCGAGCTCCATGCCCTGGGCTGAGTCACTTAACATCTCTAAGCTAGTTTCCTCATCAGTACAATGAGGGCATAATCAGTATGGGGGGGGGATCAGAATCTGGGGGGGACTACATTTCTGGTGATTGAAGATTATTTTCAGTTTGAATTATACAGTGAGGGACACCATACAATTTTTACTACTGCAGACTTCTGAAGGACAGCTTCTAGTATTCTTAAAACTAATGCATGCACGTACACACAAACACACGTGCACACACACTGACTCTGCTCCGCCTACATCCCCACGCGCACACACACGGAGTCATGGACCACACACACCCCCACAACATACACACAACCACACACGTCCTCAGGCGCGCGCACACACACGCAAAGTCACTGTCACGTGCCACAAACGTCCAGGCTCAACTTTAGAATTCCCAGACTCAGGGGAGTCCTGCGAAGAAAGCGACAGTGCGGGGAGAGCCGATTCCCAGTCTCTGACCACCAGCCTGACCCTTTTCTTCCCAATGCTGGGTCCATCCCATGCCCCAAGGGGCCTTGGATGTGCACAGGGGGACACTCAGACCTCACATCCGGGCTCTGTCCGTAACCTCCATGCCAACAGCTGCCCGTTGGCCTCTCTGTGAGTCCTGGGATGCTGAACTCCGGGGAGAGCCGGTGCAGAAACTACAAGTGGGTCAGGGGCTGCTGGGGCAGGGCATTCGGGGTCCTGGGATTCCAGAGCACGGGGTGGAGCCAATGGGCGTGTCCCCTTGGCCCTGCTGACTCCACCCCGTAGAGGGCGTGGCCAGAGGGCGTGTCAGGGCCAGAGGGACCCTCTGTAGTTCAGGACCCAGGACAGCGCGGGGGTGTCGGGGGTGGGGGTTGGGGGGCCGCCCCTTGCCGTGGTCTAAGGGCAGAAGCCCTAAGGAAGGGCCGGAGGAGGCTGTAAGGTATCCTCACTGCCATCCATTAAAAAAACAAAAGCCCGCCGCAGGCGAGGGTGGGGAGGGTTTTGCTAGAACAAGGGAAAGACGCTCGCAGAGGTCTGGCCGCAGAGGGCTGGGGGGCTTGCCAGGCTGATGAGGAACCGAGAGGCCGTCGGCCTCTAAACTCCACACGAATTCCTCCGGGTGACCCTGAGATGCAGGGAGACACGGAAAGCACGGTAAACACAGGCCGGAAGCTCAGCAGCCTGTTGCTTGCTTCACCGTCCGTCTGGCCTCCCCTCTGCTAGCAAGCAGCCTTTACCGCATCACCCACGGCTGACCCGGCTCAGGATTCCAGCTGATTTTCCACGGGTGGCATCACTTGCTGGTGACACGAAGCAGGCACGTTAGCCACCTCCCAAACCCTGAGGCTCCTCCTGGGAGGAGCCTGCGGGCCCCCAGTCCAGCCTCTGCGCCACGATGCTCCTTAGTGCCGCTCCCGGTTCGCTGCCCCGGCCTCTAGCTCTGGCCGGAACCTCGCTGGATTGGCGATAAATGGCACCCATGCACCACGGGTAAGCTTGGGGTCCAGATGTGACCATGGCTCGTCTCTTCTTCCCATCGATTGGGGGATTGTTCGGGCTTCATGTCATCGTGTTGGCAGGAAGGCCAGCACCGCCCCCCTGAGACCTCCCTGAAGACACATAGAAACATAGGACACAATGCAGCCCATCTCTTTGTTTTAAAACACCTTTACAGGGCTACGATTTCTGTTCCGTCAATTAGACACATCTCACGTGTAGTATTTGATCAATTTTCATACGTGTCTACACCCAGAAAGCCATCGCCACAATCAAGAGAGCTAACATGTCCACCACTCCCCAAGACGGGCAATTTTCCGATTCCCATATTTACCCCTTCCCACCGCCGTCCCTCCCTGGTAACCATAAGTTTGTTTCTCTATGTCTGTGGCTCTATTTGTCTTTTGCAGTTAAGATCATTTCTGTCTTTTTTTCTTAGATTTCACATGGAAGTTGTGTCATGCGGCATTTTTCTCTCTTCTGGCTTACTTCACTCAGAAGGACTGTCTCTGTGTCCAACCATGTTGCCGCAAATGGCATGGTTCCATCCTTTTTCGCGGCTGTGTAGTATTCCGCGGCATAAAAAGACAACGACTTCTTTATCCAGTCACCAGTCGTTAGATGTTGGGGTTAGTTCCACGTCCTGGCTAATACAAATAGGGCTGCTGTGAGCATTGAGGTGCATGGGACTTTTTGAGTTAGAGTTTTCTCTTGACATATCCCCAGGCGTGGGAAGGCTGGATCATCAGGTAAGTCCATCTGTAGGTTTTTAAGGAACCTCCATCCCGTCTCCTCTAGTGACAATGCAGCCCGTCTTACTGAAGCAGAGCCATGCTCACAAAGTAACGGATATTCCTAGAGGCCAGACATGACGTGCATTCAGCTTGGCCTGTTCCAGAAGAAGAGGGCAGTCTGGCAGGGCTGGAGGAGAGTGACCAGGGGAGTGTGGGACAGGCAGGATTCACACCACGTGGGGACATGACAGGCTGGGATAAGGAGCCTGGGCTTCCAGTCATGCCTTGGTAAGCATGGGGCACTGGTTCCAGGACTCCCCACAGATGCCAAAATCCATGGATGCTGATGCCTCTTATACAAAATGACATAGGACTTTATTTTTTACATACAAACATACTTTTCTTCCACGTTGCTGTCGTTTTTACAATGTTGTGTCGAATTCCAGTCTAGAGCACAATTTTCCACTTATGCATAAACATACCCATACAGTCATTGTCACATTCTCTTTCGCTGTGTCCTCCTGTGTACTTTAAATCATCTCTAGGTGACGCGCGGCATGCAAGGCAACGTGAATGCTATGTAAGCGGTTGCCGGTGTGTGGCAAGTTCAATTGTCGCTTTTCGAAACTTTCCGTTTTTTCCCGAATATTTTCAACCCACAGTTAGTTGAATCGGCTGGATCGGGAGCCCCTAGATACAGAGAACCCCCAAGCCCTTCCCACCTCGGACATTTCCACTGGAAGCGCTGAAGGGGCCCAAAGAGAGGAGAAGAGCGCCCTCTAGCGGCTGCAAACGCTGAGGCATTCCTTCAGCCTATGCAGCGCGGGAGAGAAGGTTTCGGGCCGACTAGCGCAAAAGGAGGGCCCGCCTGGACAGGAAGGAGGAAGGACGACAGCGGAAGCCAGCTCGCACCCTTCCTGGAGCTAGCTGGTTGCAGTGAGGGACGCCGAGGAACTGGGGACACGTTGCGTGGGGAGGGGGGGGGCAATCGTGGCGGCCAGGAGCAGGGTTCACACAGCTGGCACCCAGTTTGCACGATCAAAATGACAAGGAGAGGGGGTGGGGGGAAGGGGCTGCCTCAGCACCGGGATCCTGACAAGGGCCATAGCGCCGCGACCTCAGCTAATGCGGCTCCCCTGCTAAGCCAGAAAAAGGAAACTGTGAGGCAAGATACTGCAGATTCCACCGCAGCCACACGGATGACTAGATCTCTAACCTGACAAAATGGAACCCTCGGAAACAGGAATCTTCCCTTTCTTCTACATTTTGACCTTGGCACAGGGAGCCACACTTCTCTGACGGGAACCGTCTTTACTCCGGCAGAGAGCTCAGTTTTCCAGGAATAAGTATGGAGAAAAAGTGTGCCGTGATGGTTTAGCAGTTCAAAGCGGAAGCCCGTCTTAGAAACGGGAAAAACATGCTTCTCAATGAAGTCGAGTTATGGCACGAAGCAGGAGGAAGTTTAAGGAAATCTCTCTTAATATCCATTCACCAGACAAGACTAGCCAGTCCTAAAAAGGCAGCACGTTAAATCAAGGAAGATTCTTGCTTCCTTTTTGGGGCGGGAGGGGGGCGGGGGGACATGAGAAACAATGCCGCATTTTAAAACAAGCCTTGGGGCCCTAGATACGGAGAGTGTTGTTGGGTGTTGAGGCTGAGAGGTGTTGCTGAGGAGAACATAAAGCTGCGTATAGACTGGTATGGGTTCCAAGTCTACCGCTGGAAAAAAATTAGCCAATCATGAGTCCATTTGATTGGGAAAGAAGTAAATAACTCAAAAATGGGAAAGACATGGGATTAAATAGCGGTAGCGAGCAATTAAATCCAAGATGTTTATACCTATATTTTCATTGCGAATGCAACAAACTGAAAGCAACTGTCTAAAAAGCAGTAACTGTAGCCCGCGCACGCGCACACACGCACACAATGGGGAACAGCAGAGAGGTAAAATATGCTAAATGTATCATGATTGAGAAACAAGATCTAATAGATTATTCCGTTTTTGAGACTGTTATAGCAATACTGGTCCAATTATACATAAAGTTATGAACTTAGAGATGACTTATTAAAACTTAGAGGGAATTTTAATTGGAAGACCATATAGCTTCCAAATCATTGAAGAGAAAACTAACCTCACAAAAATTAATCAATGCAGCTGAGATGGAGTAACGGAGACCGTATTTACCATCGTAGGATAGACCCCAATGTGGATAAAATCTATGAAGCAATGCTTTTTAAGCCATGTGAAAACGATCATCCACTAGGACCTCGTCCTGCCGCCTCCATACCCAGGCTGCTAGGCCTCCTACTGCCACTACCAAGGATGTCCACCAGGTGGCGACATTGCCCCCCTCTGCTCCTGCTGCAGAGCCAGTCCTGAGCAGCCCTGCTCCAGGTTTTGGCAGGCCGCTCCCAGAAGCGCGCTCGTGGGCCTTGCTCCCTTTTAGCCACCAGCAAAGGGATCGAGGATGAGCACTGAGCCTCCTTACTCATCGAAGATCTAGGAACCTATCTGATTTCTGAGCAGCCCTTTACCCTCGTCTGCCGTCAGGTACTCTCCACCCGACTTGCAGAGTCCGCGGCTTGGGCAGCCTGCACGCTGGCCCCGGCCCGTCAGAATCTCTTCCCCCCACCCCCACCCCACCCCACCCCCACCACCCCGGCCAAGAGGCCACGCGCGGTCGTGAGCAGGGCTCCAGGCCTCTGGAGCCGCGGCCGCTTGGACTGCGTCCTGGCCCTGGGCTCGCGAGCTCCATGCCCTGGGCTGAGTCACTTAACATCTCTAAGCTAGTTTCCTCATCAGTACAATGAGGGCATAATCAGTATGGGGGGGGGATCAGAATCTGGGGGGGACTACATTTCTGGTGATTGAAGATTATTTTCAGTTTGAATTATACAGTGAGGGACACCATACAATTTTTACTACTGCAGACTTCTGAAGGACAGCTTCTAGTATTCTTAAAACTAATGCATGCACGTACACACAAACACACGTGCACACACACTGACTCTGCTCCGCCTACATCCCCACGCGCACACACACGGAGTCATGGACCACACACACCCCCACAACATACACACAACCACACACGTCCTCAGGCGCGCGCACACACACGCAAAGTCACTGTCACGTGCCACAAACGTCCAGGCTCAACTTTAGAATTCCCAGACTCAGGGGAGTCCTGCGAAGAAAGCGACAGTGCGGGGAGAGCCGATTCCCAGTCTCTGACCGCCAGCCTGACCCTTTTCTTCCCAATGCTGGGTCCATCCCATGCCCCAAGGGGCCTTGGATGTGCACAGGGGGACACTCAGACCTCACATCCGGGCTCTGTCCGTAACCTCCATGCCAACAGCTGCCCGTTGGCCTCTCTGTGAGTCCTGGGATGCTGAACTCCGGGGAGAGCCGGTGCAGAAACTACAAGTGGGTCAGGGGCTGCTGGGGCAGGGCATTCGGGGTCCTGGGATTCCAGAGCACGGGGTGGAGCCAATGGGCGTGTCCCCTTGGCCCTGCTGACTCCACCCCGTAGAGGGCGTGGCCAGAGGGCGTGTCAGGGCCAGAGGGACCCTCTGTAGTTCAGGACCCAGGACAGCGCGGGGGTGTCGGGGGTGGGGGTTGGGGGGCCGCCCCTTGCCGTGCTCTAAGGGCAGAAGCCCTAAGGAAGGGCCGGAGGAGGCTGTAAGGTATCCTCACTGCCATCCATTAAAAAAACAAAAGCCCGCCGCAGGCGAGGGTGGGGAGGGTTTTGCTAGAACAAGGAAAAGACGCTCGCAGAGGTCTGGCCGCAGAGGGCTGGGGGGCTTGCCAGGCTGATGAGGAACCGAGAGGCCGTCGGCCTCTAAACTCCACACGAATTCCTCCGGGTGACCCTGAGATGCAGGGAGACACGGAAAGCACGATAAACACAGGCCGGAAGCTCAGCAGCCTGTTGCTTGCTTCACCGTCCGTCTGGCCTCCCCTCTGCTAGCAAGCAGCCTTTACCGCATCACCCACGGCTGACCCGGCTCAGGATTCCAGCTGATTTTCCACGGGTGGCATCACTTGCTGGTGACACGAAGCAGGCACGTTAGCCACCTCCCAAACCCTGAGGCTCCTCCTGGGAGGAGCCTGCGGGCCCCCAGTCCAGCCTCTGCGCCACGATGCTCCTTAGTGCCGCTCCCGGTTCGCTGCCCCGGCCTCTAGCTCTGGCCGGAACCTCGCTGGATTGGCGATAAATGGCACCCATGCACCACGGGTAAGCTTGGGGTCCAGATGTGACCATGGCTCGTCTCTTCTTCCCATCGATTGGGGGATTGTTCGGGCTTCATGTCATCGTGTTGGCAGGAAGGCCAGCACCGCCCCCCTGAGACCTCCCTGAAGACACATAGAAACATAGGACACAATGCAGCCCATCTCTTTGTTTTAAAACACCTTTACAGGGCTACGATTTCTGTTCCGTCAATTAGACACATCTCACGTGTAGTATTTGATCAATTTTCATACGTGTCTACACCCAGAAAGCCATCGCCACAATCAAGAGAGCTAACATGTCCACCACTCCCCAAGACGGGCAATTTTCCGATGCCCATATTTACCCCTTCCCACCGCCGTCCCTCCCTGGTAACCATAAGTTTGTTTCTCTATGTCTGTGGCTCTATTTGTCTTTTGCAGTTAAGATCATTTCTGTCTTTTTTTCTTAGATTTCACATGGAAGTTGTGTCATGCGGCATTTTTCTCTCTTCTGGCTTACTTCACTCAGAAGGACTGTCTCTGTGTCCAACCATGTTGCCGCAAATGGCATGGTTCCATCCTTTTTCGCGGCTGTGTAGTATTCCGCGGCATAAAAAGACAACGACTTCTTTATCCAGTCACCAGTCGTTAGATGTTGGGGTTAGTTCCACGTCCTGGCTAATACAAATAGGGCTGCTGTGAGCATTGAGGTGCATGGGACTTTTTGAGTTAGAGTTTTCTCTTGACATATCCCCAGGCGTGGGAAGGCTGGATCATCAGGTAAGTCCATCTGTAGGTTTTTAAGGAACCTCCATCCCGTCTTCTCTAGTGACAATGCAGCCCGTCTTACTGAAGCAGAGCCATGCTCACAAAGTAACGGATATTCCTAGAGGCCAGACATGACGTGCATTCAGCTTGGCCTGTTCCAGAAGAAGAGGGCAGTCTGGCAGGGCTGGAGGAGAGTGACCAGGGGAGTGTGGGACAGGCAGGATTCACACCACGTGGGGACATGACAGGCTGGGATAAGGAGCCTGGGCTTCCAGTCATGCCTTGGTAAGCATGGGGCACTGGTTCCAGGACTCCCCACAGATGCCAAAATCCATGGATGCTGATGCCTCTTATACAAAATGACATAGGACTTTATTTTTTACATACAAACATACTTTTCTTCCACGTTGCTGTCGTTTTTACAATGTTGTGTCGAATTCCAGTCTAGAGCACAATTTTCCACTTATGCATAAACATACCCATACAGTCATTGTCACATTCTCTTTCGCTGTGTCCTCCTGTGTACTTTAAATCATCTCTAGGTGACGCGCGGCATGCAAGGCAACGTGAATGCTATGTAAGCGGTTGCCGGTGTGTGGCAAGTTCAATTGTCGCTTTTCGAAACTTTCCGTTTTTTCCCGAATATTTTCAACCCACAGTTAGTTGAATCGGCTGGATCGGGAGCCCCTAGATACAGAGAACCCCCAAGCCCTTCCCACCTCGGACATTTCCACTGGAAGCGCTGAAGGGGCCCAAAGAGAGGAGAAGAGCGCCCTCTAGCGGCTGCAAACGCTGAGGCATTCCTTCAGCCTATGCAGCGCGGGAGAGAAGGTTTCGGGCCGACTAGCGCAAAAGGAGGGCCCGCCTGGACAGGAAGGAGGAAGGACGACAGCGGAAGCCAGCTCGCACCCTTCCTGGAGCTAGCTGGTTGCAGTGAGGGACGCCGAGGAACTGGGGACACGTCGCGTGGGGAGGGGGGGGCAATCGTGGCGGCCAGGAGCAGGGTTCACACAGCTGGCACCCAGTTTGCACGATCAAAATGACAAGGAGAGGGGGTGGGGGGAAGGGGCTGCCTCAGCACCGGGATCCTGACAAGGGCCATAGCGCCGCGACCTCAGCTAATGCGGCTCCCCTGCTAAGCCAGAAAAAGGAAACTGTGAGGCAAGATACTGCAGATTCCACCGCAGCCACACGGATGACTAGATCTCTAACCTGACAAAATGGAACCCTCGGAAACAGGAATCTTCCCTTTCTTCTACATTTTGACCTTGGCACAGGGAGCCACACTTCTCTGACGGGAACCGTCTTTACTCCGGCAGAGAGCTCAGTTTTCCAGGAATAAGTATGGAGAAAAAGTGTGCCGTGATGGTTTAGCAGTTCAAAGCGGAAGCCCGTCTTAGAAACGGGAAAAACATGCTTCTCAATGAAGTCGAGTTATGGCACGAAGCAGGAGGAAGTTTAAGGAAATCTCTCTTAATATCCATTCACCAGACAAGACTAGCCAGTCCTAAAAAGGCAGCACGTTAAATCAAGGAAGATTCTTGCTTCCTTTTTGGGGCGGGAGGGGGGCGGGGGGACATGAGAAACAATGCCGCATTTTAAAACAAGCCTTGGGGCCCTAGATACGGAGAGTGTTGTTGGGTGTTGAGGCTGAGAGGTGTTGCTGAGGAGAACATAAAGCTGCGTATAGACTGGTATGGGTTCCAAGTCTACCGCTGGAAAAAAATTAGCCAATCATGAGTCCATTTGATTGGGAAAGAAGTAAATAACTCAAAAATGGGAAAGACATGGGATTAAATAGCGGTAGCGAGCAATTAAATCCAAGATGTTTATACCTATATTTTCATTGCGAATGCAACAAACTGAAAGCAACTGTCTAAAAAGCAGTAACTGTAGCCCGCGCACGCGCACACACGCACACAATGGGGAACAGCAGAGAGGTAAAATATGCTAAATGTATCATGATTGAGAAACAAGATCTAATAGATTATTCCGTTTTTGAGACTGTTATAGCAATACTGGTCCAATTATACATAAAGTTATGAACTTAGAGATGACTTATTAAAACTTAGAGGGAATTTTAATTGGAAGACCATATAGCTTCCAAATCATTGAAGAGAAAACTAACCTCACAAAAATTAATCAATGCAGCTGAGATGGAGTAACGGAGACCGTATTTACCATCGTAGGATAGACCCCAATGTGGATAAAATCTATGAAGCAATGCTTTTTAAGCCATGTGAAAACGATCATCCACTAGGACCTCGTCCTGCCGCCTCCATACCCAGGCTGCTAGGCCTCCTACTGCCACTACCAAGGATGTCCACCAGGTGGCGACATTGCCCCCCTCTGCTCCTGCTGCAGAGCCAGTCCTGAGCAGCCCTGCTCCAGGTTTTGGCAGGCCGCTCCCAGAAGCGCGCTCGTGGGCCTTGCTCCCTTTTAGCCACCAGCAAAGGGATCGAGGATGAGCACTGAGCCTCCTTACTCATCGAAGATCTAGGAACCTATCTGATTTCTGAGCAGCCCTTTACCCTCGTCTGCCGTCAGGTACTCTCCACCCGACTTGCAGAGTCCGCGGCTTGGGCAGCCTGCACGCTGGCCCCGGCCCGTCAGAATCTCTTCCCCCCACCCCCACCCCACCCCACCCCCACCACCCCGGCCAAGAGGCCACGCGCGGTCGTGAGCAGGGCTCCAGGCCTCTGGAGCCGCGGCCGCTTGGACTGCGTCCTGGCCCTGGGCTCGCGAGCTCCATGCCCTGGGCTGAGTCACTTAACATCTCTAAGCTAGTTTCCTCATCAGTACAATGAGGGCATAATCAGTATGGGGGGGGGATCAGAATCTGGGGGGGACTACATTTCTGGTGATTGAAGATTATTTTCAGTTTGAATTATACAGTGAGGGACACCATACAATTTTTACTACTGCAGACTTCTGAAGGACAGCTTCTAGTATTCTTAAAACTAATGCATGCACGTACACACAAACACACGTGCACACACACTGACTCTGCTCCGCCTACATCCCCACGCGCACACACACGGAGTCATGGACCACACACACCCCCACAACATACACACAACCACACACGTCCTCAGGCGCGCGCACACACACGCAAAGTCACTGTCACGTGCCACAAACGTCCAGGCTCAACTTTAGAATTCCCAGACTCAGGGGAGTCCTGCGAAGAAAGCGACAGTGCGGGGAGAGCCGATTCCCAGTCTCTGACCGCCAGCCTGACCCTTTTCTTCCCAATGCTGGGTCCATCCCATGCCCCAAGGGGCCTTGGATGTGCACAGGGGGACACTCAGACCTCACATCCGGGCTCTGTCCGTAACCTCCATGCCAACAGCTGCCCGTTGGCCTCTCTGTGAGTCCTGGGATGCTGAACTCCGGGGAGAGCCGGTGCAGAAACTACAAGTGGGTCAGGGGCTGCTGGGGCAGGGCATTCGGGGTCCTGGGATTCCAGAGCACGGGGTGGAGCCAATGGGCGTGTCCCCTTGGCCCTGCTGACTCCACCCCGTAGAGGGCGTGGCCAGAGGGCGTGTCAGGGCCAGAGGGACCCTCTGTAGTTCAGGACCCAGGACAGCGCGGGGGTGTCGGGGGTGGGGGTTGGGGGGCCGCCCCTTGCCGTGCTCTAAGGGCAGAAGCCCTAAGGAAGGGCCGGAGGAGGCTGTAAGGTATCCTCACTGCCATCCATTAAAAAAACAAAAGCCCGCCGCAGGCGAGGGTGGGGAGGGTTTTGCTAGAACAAGGGAAAGACGCTCGCAGAGGTCTGGCCGCAGAGGGCTGGGGGGCTTGCCAGGCTGATGAGGAACCGAGAGGCCGTCGGCCTCTAAACTCCACACGAATTCCTCCGGGTGACCCTGAGATGCAGGGAGACACGGAAAGCACGGTAAACACAGGCCGGAAGCTCAGCAGCCTGTTGCTTGCTTCACCGTCCGTCTGGCCTCCCCTCTGCTAGCAAGCAGCCTTTACCGCATCACCCACGGCTGACCCGGCTCAGGATTCCAGCTGATTTTCCACGGGTGGCATCACTTGCTGGTGACACGAAGCAGGCACGTTAGCCACCTCCCAAACCCTGAGGCTCCTCCTGGGAGGAGCCTGCGGGCCCCCAGTCCAGCCTCTGCGCCACGATGCTCCTTAGTGCCGCTCCCGGTTCGCTGCCCCGGCCTCTAGCTCTGGCCGGAACCTCGCTGGATTGGCGATAAATGGCACCCATGCACCACGGGTAAGCTTGGGGTCCAGATGTGACCATGGCTCGTCTCTTCTTCCCATCGATTGGGGGATTGTTCGGGCTTCATGTCATCGTGTTGGCAGGAAGGCCAGCACCGCCCCCCTGAGACCTCCCTGAAGACACATAGAAACATAGGACACAATGCAGCCCATCTCTTTGTTTTAAAACACCTTTACAGGGCTACGATTTCTGTTCCGTCAATTAGACACATCTCACGTGTAGTATTCGATCAATTTTCATACGTGTCTACACCCAGAAAGCCATCGCCACAATCAAGAGAGCTAACATGTCCACCACTCCCCAAGACGGGCAATTTTCCGATTCCCATATTTACCCCTTCCCACCGCCGTCCCTCCCTGGTAACCATAAGTTTGTTTCTCTATGTCTGTGGCTCTATTTGTCTTTTGCAGTTAAGATCATTTCTGTCTTTTTTTCTTAGATTTCACATGGAAGTTGTGTCATGTGGCATTTTTCTCTCTTCTGGCTTACTTCACTCAGAAGGACTGTCTCTGTGTCCAACCATGTTGCCGCAAATGGCATGGTTCCATCCTTTTTCGCGGCTGTGTAGTATTCCGAGGCATAAAAAGACAACGACTTCTTTATCCAGTCACCAGTCATTAGATGTTGGGGTTAGTTCCACGTCCTGGCTAATACAAATAGGGCTGCTGTGAGCATTGAGGTGCATGGGACTTTTTGAGTTAGAGTTTTCTCTTGACATATCCCCAGGCGTGGGAAGGCTGGATCATCAGGTAAGTCCATCTGTAGGTTTTTAAGGAACCTCCATCCCGTCTTCTCTAGTGACAATGCAGCCCGTCTTACTGAAGCAGAGCCATGCTCACAAAGTAATGGATATTCCTAGAGGCCAGACATGACGTGCATTCAGCTTGGCCTGTTCCAGAAGAAGAGGGCAGTCTGGCAGGGCTGGAGGAGAGTGACCAGGGGAGTGTGGGACAGGCAGGATTCACACCACGTGGGGACATGACAGGCTGGGATAAGGAGCCTGGGCTTCCAGTCATGCCTTGGTAAGCATGGGGCACTGGTTCCAGGACTCCCCACAGATGCCAAAATCCATGGATGCTGATGCCTCTTATACAAAATGACATAGGACTTTATTTTTTACATACAAACATACTTTTCTTCCACGTTGCTGTCGTTTTTACAATGTTGTGTCGAATTCCAGTCTAGAGCACAATTTTCCACTTATGCATAAACATACCCATACAGTCATTGTCACATTCTCTTTCGCTGTGTCCTCCTGTGTACTTTAAATCATCTCTAGGTGACGCGCGGCATGCAAGGCAACGTGAATGCTATGTAAGCGGTTGCCGGTGTGTGGCAAGTTCAATTGTCGCTTTTCGAAACTTTCCGTTTTTTCCCGAATATTTTCAACCCACAGTTAGTTGAATCGGCTGGATCGGGAGCCCCTAGATACAGAGAACCCCCAAGCCCTTCCCACCTCGGACATTTCCACTGGAAGCGCTGAAGGGGCCCAAAGAGAGGAGAAGAGCGCCCTCTAGCGGCTGCAAACGCTGAGGCATTCCTTCAGCCTATGCAGCGCGGGAGAGAAGGTTTCGGGCCGACTAGCGCAAAAGGAGGGCCCGCCTGGACAGGAAGGAGGAAGGACGACAGCGGAAGCCAGCTCGCACCCTTCCTGGAGCTAGCTGGTTGCAGTGAGGGACGCCGAGGAACTGGGGACACGTCGCGTGGGGAGGGGGGGGGCAATCGTGGCGGCCAGGAGCAGGGTTCACACAGCTGGCACCCAGTTTGCACGATCAAAATGACAAGGAGAGGGGGTGGGGGGAAGGGGCTGCCTCAGCACCGGGATCCTGACAAGGGCCATAGCGCCGCGACCTCAGCTAATGCGGCTCCCCTGCTAAGCCAGAAAAAGGAAACTGTGAGGCAAGATACTGCAGATTCCACCGCAGCCACACGGATGACTAGATCTCTAACCTGACAAAATGGAACCCTCGGAAACAGGAATCTTCCCTTTCTTCTACATTTTGACCTTGGCACAGGGAGCCACACTTCTCTGACGGGAACCGTCTTTACTCCGGCAGAGAGCTCAGTTTTCCAGGAATAAGTATGGAGAAAAAGTGTGCCGTGATGGTTTAGCAGTTCAAAGCGGAAGCCCGTCTTAGAAACGGGAAAAACATGCTTCTCAATGAAGTCGAGTTATGGCACGAAGCAGGAGGAAGTTTAAGGAAATCTCTCTTAATATCCATTCACCAGACAAGACTAGCCAGTCCTAAAAAGGCAGCACGTTAAATCAAGGAAGATTCTTGCTTCCTTTTTGGGGCGGGAGGGGGGCGGGGGGACATGAGAAACAATGCCGCATTTTAAAACAAGCCTTGGGGCCCTAGATACGGAGAGTGTTGTTGGGTGTTGAGGCTGAGAGGTGTTGCTGAGGAGAACATAAAGCTGCGTATAGACTGGTATGGGTTCCAAGTCTACCGCTGGAAAAAAATTAGCCAATCATGAGTCCATTTGATTGGGAAAGAAGTAAATAACTCAAAAATGGGAAAGACATGGGATTAAATAGCGGTAGCGAGCAATTAAATCCAAGATGTTTATACCTATATTTTCATTGCGAATGCAACAAACTGAAAGCAACTGTCTAAAAAGCAGTAACTGTAGCCCGCGCACGCGCACACACGCACACAATGGGGAACAGCAGAGAGGTAAAATATGCTAAATGTATCATGATTGAGAAACAAGATCTAATAGATTATTCCGTTTTTGAGACTGTTATAGCAATACTGGTCCAATTATACATAAAGTTATGAACTTAGAGATGACTTATTAAAACTTAGAGGGAATTTTAATTGGAAGACCATATAGCTTCCAAATCATTGAAGAGAAAACTAACCTCACAAAAATTAATCAATGCAGCTAAGATGGAGTAACGGAGACCGTATTTACCATCGTAGGATAGACCCCAATGTGGATAAAATCTATGAAGCAATGCTTTTTAAGCCATGTGAAAACGATCATCCACTAGGACCTCGTCCTGCCGCCTCCATACCCAGGCTGCTAGGCCTCCTACTGCCACTACCAAGGATGTCCACCAGGTGGCGACATTGCCCCCCTCTGCTCCTGCTGCAGAGCCAGTCCTGAGCAGCCCTGCTCCAGGTTTTGGCAGGCCGCTCCCAGAAGCGCGCTCGTGGGCCTTGCTCCCTTTTAGCCACCAGCAAAGGGATCGAGGATGAGCACTGAGCCTCCTTACTCATCGAAGATCTAGGAACCTATCTGATTTCTGAGCAGCCCTTTACCCTCGTCTGCCGTCAGGTACTCTCCACCCGACTTGCAGAGTCCGCGGCTTGGGCAGCCTGCACGCTGGCCCCGGCCCGTCAGAATCTCTTCCCCCCACCCCCACCCCACCCCACCCCCACCACCCCGGCCAAGAGGCCACGCGCGGTCGTGAGCAGGGCTCCAGGCCTCTGGAGCCGCGGCCGCTTGGACTGCGTCCTGGCCCTGGGCTCGCGAGCTCCATGCCCTGGGCTGAGTCACTTAACATCTCTAAGCTAGTTTCCTCATCAGTACAATGAGGGCATAATCAGTATGGGGGGGGGATCAGAATCTGGGGGGGACTACATTTCTGGTGATTGAAGATTATTTTCAGTTTGAATTATACAGTGAGGGACACCATACAATTTTTACTACTGCAGACTTCTGAAGGACAGCTTCTAGTATTCTTAAAACTAATGCATGCACGTACACACAAACACACGTGCACACACACTGACTCTGCTCCGCCTACATCCCCACGCGCACACACACGGAGTCATGGACCACACACACCCCCACAACATACACACAACCACACACGTCCTCAGGCGCGCGCACACACACGCAAAGTCACTGTCACGTGCCACAAACGTCCAGGCTCAACTTTAGAATTCCCAGACTCAGGGGAGTCCTGCGAAGAAAGCGACAGTGCGGGGAGAGCCGATTCCCAGTCTCTGACCGCCAGCCTGACCCTTTTCTTCCCAATGCTGGGTCCATCCCATGCCCCAAGGGGCCTTGGATGTGCACAGGGGGACACTCAGACCTCACATCCGGGCTCTGTCCGTAACCTCCATGCCAACAGCTGCCCGTTGGCCTCTCTGTGAGTCCTGGGATGCTGAACTCCGGGGAGAGCCGGTGCAGAAACTACAAGTGGGTCAGGGGCTGCTGGGGCAGGGCATTCGGGGTCCTGGGATTCCAGAGCACGGGGTGGAGCCAATGGGCGTGTCCCCTTGGCCCTGCTGACTCCACCCCGTAGAGGGCGTGGCCAGAGGGCGTGTCAGGGCCAGAGGGACCCTCTGTAGTTCAGGACCCAGGACAGCGCGGGGGTGTCGGGGGTGGGGGTTGGGGGGCCGCCCCTTGCCGTGCTCTAAGGGCAGAAGCCCTAAGGAAGGGCCGGAGGAGGCTGTAAGGTATCCTCACTGCCATCCATTAAAAAAACAAAAGCCCGCCGCAGGCGAGGGTGGGGAGGGTTTTGCTAGAACAAGGGAAAGACGCTCGCAGAGGTCTGGCCGCAGAGGGCTGGGGGGCTTGCCAGGCTGATGAGGAACCGAGAGGCCGTCGGCCTCTAAACTCCACACGAATTCCTCCGGGTGACCCTGAGATGCAGGGAGACACGGAAAGCACGGTAAACACAGGCCGGAAGCTCAGCAGCCTGTTGCTTGCTTCACCGTCCGTCTGGCCTCCCCTCTGCTAGCAAGCAGCCTTTACCGCATCACCCACGGCTGACCCGGCTCAGGATTCCAGCTGATTTTCCACGGGTGGCATCACTTGCTGGTGACACGAAGCAGGCACGTTAGCCACCTCCCAAACCCTGAGGCTCCTCCTGGGAGGAGCCTGCGGGCCCCCAGTCCAGCCTCTGCGCCACGATGCTCCTTAGTGCCGCTCCCGGTTCGCTGCCCCGGCCTCTAGCTCTGGCCGGAACCTCGCTGGATTGGCGATAAATGGCACCCATGCACCACGGGTAAGCTTGGGGTCCAGATGTGACCATGGCTCGTCTCTTCTTCCCATCGATTGGGGGATTGTTCGGGCTTCATGTCATCGTGTTGGCAGGAAGGCCAGCACCGCCCCCCTGAGACCTCCCTGAAGACACATAGAAACATAGGACACAATGCAGCCCATCTCTTTGTTTTAAAACACCTTTACAGGGCTACGATTTCTGTTCCGTCAATTAGACACATCTCACGTGTAGTATTTGATCAATTTTCATACGTGTCTACACCCAGAAAGCCATCGCCACAATCAAGAGAGCTAACATGTCCACCACTCCCCAAGACGGGCAATTTTCCGATTCCCATATTTACCCCTTCCCACCGCCGTCCCTCCCTGGTAACCATAAGTTTGTTTCTCTATGTCTGTGGCTCTATTTGTCTTTTGCAGTTAAGATCATTTCTGTCTTTTTTTCTTAGATTTCACATGGAAGTTGTGTCATGTGGCATTTTTCTCTCTTCTGGCTTACTTCACTCAGAAGGACTGTCTCTGTGTCCAACCATGTTGCCGCAAATGGCATGGTTCCATCCTTTTTCGCGGCTGTGTAGTATTCCGCGGCATAAAAAGACAACGACTTCTTTATCCAGTCACCAGTCGTTAGATGTTGGGGTTAGTTCCACGTCCTGGCTAATACAAATAGGGCTGCTGTGAGCATTGAGGTGCATGGGACTTTTTGAGTTAGAGTTTTCTCTTGACATATCCCCAGGCGTGGGAAGGCTGGATCATCAGGTAAGTCCATCTGTAGGTTTTTAAGGAACCTCCATCCCGTCTTCTCTAGTGACAATGCAGCCCGTCTTACTGAAGCAGAGCCATGCTCACAAAGTAACGGATATTCCTAGAGGCCAGACATGACGTGCATTCAGCTTGGCCTGTTCCAGAAGAAGAGGGCAGTCTGGCAGGGCTGGAGGAGAGTGACCAGGGGAGTGTGGGACAGGCAGGATTCACACCACGTGGGGACATGACAGGCTGGGATAAGGAGCCTGGGCTTCCAGTCATGCCTTGGTAAGCATGGGGCACTGGTTCCAGGACTCCCCACAGATGCCAAAATCCATGGATGCTGATGCCTCTTATACAAAATGACATAGGACTTTATTTTTTACATACAAACATACTTTTCTTCCACGTTGCTGTCGTTTTTACAATGTTGTGTCGAATTCCAGTCTAGAGCACAATTTTCCACTTATGCATAAACATACCCATACAGTCATTGTCACATTCTCTTTCGCTGTGTCCTCCTGTGTACTTTAAATCATCTCTAGGTGACGCGCGGCATGCAAGGCAACGTGAATGCTATGTAAGCGGTTGCCGGTGTGTGGCAAGTTCAATTGTCGCTTTTCGAAACTTTCCGTTTTTTCCCGAATATTTTCAACCCACAGTTAGTTGAATCGGCTGGATCGGGAGCCCCTAGATACAGAGAACCCCCAAGCCCTTCCCACCTCGGACATTTCCACTGGAAGCGCTGAAGGGGCCCAAAGAGAGGAGAAGAGCGCCCTCTAGCGGCTGCAAACGCTGAGGCATTCCTTCAGCCTATGCAGCGCGGGAGAGAAGGTTTCGGGCCGACTAGCGCAAAAGGAGGGCCCGCCTGGACAGGAAGGAGGAAGGACGACAGCGGAAGCCAGCTCGCACCCTTCCTGGAGCTAGCTGGTTGCAGTGAGGGACGCCGAGGAACTGGGGACACGTCGCGTGGGGAGGGGGGGGGCAATCGTGGCGGCCAGGAGCAGGGTTCACACAGCTGGCACCCAGTTTGCACGATCAAAATGACAAGGAGAGGGGGTGGGGGGAAGGGGCTGCCTCAGCACCGGGATCCTGACAAGGGCCATAGCGCCGCGACCTCAGCTAATGCGGCTCCCCTGCTAAGCCAGAAAAAGGAAACTGTGAGGCAAGATACTGCAGATTCCACCGCAGCCACACGGATGACTAGATCTCTAACCTGACAAAATGGAACCCTCGGAAACAGGAATCTTCCCTTTCTTCTACATTTTGACCTTGGCACAGGGAGCCACACTTCTCTGACGGGAACCGTCTTTACTCCGGCAGAGAGCTCAGTTTTCCAGGAATAAGTATGGAGAAAAAGTGTGCCGTGATGGTTTAGCAGTTCAAAGCGGAAGCCCGTCTTAGAAACGGGAAAAACCTGCTTCTCAATGAAGTCGAGTTATGGCACGAAGCAGGAGGAAGTTTAAGGAAATCTCTCTTAATATCCATTCAGCAGACAAGACTAGCCAGTCCTAAAAAGGCAGCACGTTAAATCAAGGAAGATTCTTGCTTCCTTTTTGGGGCGGGAGGGGGGCGGGGGGACATGAGAAACAATGCCGCATTTTAAAACAAGCCTTGGGGCCCTAGATACGGAGAGTGTTGTTGGGTGTTGAGGCTGAGAGGTGTTGCTGAGGAGAACATAAAGCTGCGTATAGACTGGTATGGGTTCCAAGTCTACCGCTGGAAAAAAATTAGCCAATCATGAGTCCATTTGATTGGGAAAGAAGTAAATAACTCAAAAATGGGAAAGACATGGGATTAAATAGCGGTAGCGAGCAATTAAATCCAAGATGTTTATACCTATATTTTCATTGCGAATGCAACAAACTGAAAGCAACTGTCTAAAAAGCAGTAACTGTAGCCCGCGCACGCGCACACACGCACACAATGGGGAACAGCAGAGAGGTAAAATATGCTAAATGTATCATGATTGAGAAACAAGATCTAATAGATTATTCCGTTTTTGAGACTGTTATAGCAATACTGGTCCAATTATACATAAAGTTATGAACTTAGAGATGACTTATTAAAACTTAGAGGGAATTTTAATTGGAAGACCATATAGCTTCCAAATCATTGAAGAGAAAACTAACCTCACAAAAATTAATCAATGCAGCTAAGATGGAGTAACGGAGACCGTATTTACCATCGTAGGATAGACCCCAATGTGGATAAAATCTATGAAGCAATGCTTTTTAAGCCATGTGAAAACGATCATCCACTAGGACCTCGTCCTGCCGCCTCCATACCCAGGCTGCTAGGCCTCCTACTGCCACTACCAAGGATGTCCACCAGGTGGCGACATTGCCCCCCTCTGCTCCTGCTGCAGAGCCAGTCCTGAGCAGCCCTGCTCCAGGTTTTGGCAGGCCGCTCCCAGAAGCGCGCTCGTGGGCCTTGCTCCCTTTTAGCCACCAGCAAAGGGATCGAGGATGAGCACTGAGCCTCCTTACTCATCGAAGATCTAGGAACCTATCTGATTTCTGAGCAGCCCTTTACCCTCGTCTGCCGTCAGGTACTCTCCACCCGACTTGCAGAGTCCGCGGCTTGGGCAGCCTGCACGCTGGCCCCGGCCCGTCAGAATCTCTTCCCCCCACCCCCACCCCACCCCACCCCCACCACCCCGGCCAAGAGGCCACGCGCGGTCGTGAGCAGGGCTCCAGGCCTCTGGAGCCGCGGCCGCTTGGACTGCGTCCTGGCCCTGGGCTCGCGAGCTCCATGCCCTGGGCTGAGTCACTTAACATCTCTAAGCTAGTTTCCTCATCAGTACAATGAGGGCATAATCAGTATGGGGGGGGATCAGAATCTGGGGGGGACTACATTTCTGGTGATTGAAGATTATTTTCAGTTTGAATTATACAGTGAGGGACACCATACAATTTTTACTACTGCAGACTTCTGAAGGACAGCTTCTAGTATTCTTAAAACTAATGCATGCACGTACACACAAACACACGTGCACACACACTGACTCTGCTCCGCCTACATCCCCACGCGCACACACACGGAGTCATGGACCACACACACCCCCACAACATACACACAACCACACACGTCCTCAGGCGCGCGCACACACACGCAAAGTCACTGTCACGTGCCACAAACGTCCAGGCTCAACTTTAGAATTCCCAGACTCAGGGGAGTCCTGCGAAGAAAGCGACAGTGCGGGGAGAGCCGATTCCCAGTCTCTGACCGCCAGCCTGACCCTTTTCTTCCCAATGCTGGGTCCATCCCATGCCCCAAGGGGCCTTGGATGTGCACAGGGGGACACTCAGACCTCACATCCGGGCTCTGTCCGTAACCTCCATGCCAACAGCTGCCCGTTGGCCTCTCTGTGAGTCCTGGGATGCTGAACTCCGGGGAGAGCCGGTGCAGAAACTACAAGTGGGTCAGGGGCTGCTGGGGCAGGGCATTCGGGGTCCTGGGATTCCAGAGCACGGGGTGGAGCCAATGGGCGTGTCCCCTTGGCCCTGCTGACTCCACCCCGTAGAGGGCGTGGCCAGAGGGCGTGTCAGGGCCAGAGGGACCCTCTGTAGTTCAGGACCCAGGACAGCGCGGGGGTGTCGGGGGTGGGGGTTGGGGGGCCGCCCCTTGCCGTGCTCTAAGGGCAGAAGCCCTAAGGAAGGGCCGGAGGAGGCTGTAAGGTATCCTCACTGCCATCCATTAAAAAAACAAAAGCCCGCCGCAGGCGAGGGTGGGGAGGGTTTTGCTAGAACAAGGGAAAGACGCTCGCAGAGGTCTGGCCGCAGAGGGCTGGGGGGCTTGCCAGGCTGATGAGGAACCGAGAGGCCGTCGGCCTCTAAACTCCACACGAATTCCTCCGGGTGACCCTGAGATGCAGGGAGACACGGAAAGCACGGTAAACACAGGCCGGAAGCTCAGCAGCCTGTTGCTTGCTTCACCGTCCGTCTGGCCTCCCCTCTGCTAGCAAGCAGCCTTTACCGCATCACCCACGGCTGACCCGGCTCAGGATTCCAGCTGATTTTCCACGGGTGGCATCACTTGCTGGTGACACGAAGCAGGCACGTTAGCCACCTCCCAAACCCTGAGGCTCCTCCTGGGAGGAGCCTGCGGGCCCCCAGTCCAGCCTCTGCGCCACGATGCTCCTTAGTGCCGCTCCCGGTTCGCTGCCCCGGCCTCTAGCTCTGGCCGGAACCTCGCTGGATTGGCGATAAATGGCACCCATGCACCACGGGTAAGCTTGGGGTCCAGATGTGACCATGGCTCGTCTCTTCTTCCCATCGATTGGGGGATTGTTCGGGCTTCATGTCATCGTGTTGGCAGGAAGGCCAGCACCGCCCCCCTGAGACCTCCCTGAAGACACATAGAAACATAGGACACAATGCAGCCCATCTCTTTGTTTTAAAACACCTTTACAGGGCTACGATTTCTGTTCCGTCAATTAGACACATCTCACGTGTAGTATTTGATCAATTTTCATACGTGTCTACACCCAGAAAGCCATCGCCACAATCAAGAGAGCTAACATGTCCACCACTCCCCAAGACGGGCAATTTTCCGATTCCCATATTTACCCCTTCCCACCGCCGTCCCTCCCTGGTAACCATAAGTTTGTTTCTCTATGTCTGTGGCTCTATTTGTCTTTTGCAGTTAAGATCATTTCTGTCTTTTTTTCTTAGATTTCACATGGAAGTTGTGTCATGCGGCATTTTTCTCTCTTCTGGCTTACTTCACTCAGAAGGACTGTCTCTGTGTCCAACCATGTTGCCGCAAATGGCATGGTTCCATCCTTTTTCGCGGCTGTGTAGTATTCCGCGGCATAAAAAGACAACGACTTCTTTATCCAGTCACCAGTCGTTAGATGTTGGGGTTAGTTCCACGTCCTGGCTAATACAAATAGGGCTGCTGTGAGCATTGAGGTGCATGGGACTTTTTGAGTTAGAGTTTTCTCTTGACATATCCCCAGGCGTGGGAAGGCTGGATCATCAGGTAAGTCCATCTGTAGGTTTTTAAGGAACCTCCATCCCGTCTTCTCTAGTGACAATGCAGCCCGTCTTACTGAAGCAGAGCCATGCTCACAAAGTAACGGATATTCCTAGAGGCCAGACATGACGTGCATTCAGCTTGGCCTGTTCCAGAAGAAGAGGGCAGTCTGGCAGGGCTGGAGGAGAGTGACCAGGGGAGTGTGGGACAGGCAGGATTCACACCACGTGGGGACATGACAGGCTGGGATAAGGAGCCTGGGCTTCCAGTCATGCCTTGGTAAGCATGGGGCACTGGTTCCAGGACTCCCCACAGATGCCAAAATCCATGGATGCTGATGCCTCTTATACAAAATGACATAGGACTTTATTTTTTACATACAAACATACTTTTCTTCCATGTTGCTGTCGTTTTTACAATGTTGTGTCGAATTCCAGTCTAGAGCACAATTTTCCACTTATGCATAAACATACCCATACAGTCATTGTCACATTCTCTTTCGCTGTGTCCTCCTGTGTACTTTAAATCATCTCTAGGTGACGCGCGGCATGCAAGGCAACGTGAATGCTATGTAAGCGGTTGCCGGTGTGTGGCAAGTTCAATTGTCGCTTTTCGAAACTTTCCGTTTTTTCCCGAATATTTTCAACCCACAGTTAGTTGAATCGGCTGGATCGGGAGCCCCTAGATACAGAGAACCCCCAAGCCCTTCCCACCTCGGACATTTCCACTGGAAGCGCTGAAGGGGCCCAAAGAGAGGAGAAGAGCGCCCTCTAGCGGCTGCAAACGCTGAGGCATTCCTTCAGCCTATGCAGCGCGGGAGAGAAGGTTTCGGGCCGACTAGCGCAAAAGGAGGGCCCGCCTGGACAGGAAGGAGGAAGGACGACAGCGGAAGCCAGCTCGCACCCTTCCTGGAGCTAGCTGGTTGCAGTGAGGGACGCCGAGGAACTGGGGACACGTCGCGTGGGGAGGGGGGGGGCAATCGTGGCGGCCAGGAGCAGGGTTCACACAGCTGGCACCCAGTTTGCACGATCAAAATGACAAGGAGAGGGGGTGGGGGGAAGGGGCTGCCTCAGCACCGGGATCCTGACAAGGGCCATAGCGCCGCGACCTCAGCTAATGCGGCTCCCCTGCTAAGCCAGAAAAAGGAAACTGTGAGGCAAGATACTGCAGATTCCACCGCAGCCACACGGATGACTAGATCTCTAACCTGACAAAATGGAACCCTCGGAAACAGGAATCTTCCCTTTCTTCTACATTTTGACCTTGGCACAGGGAGCCACACTTCTCTGACGGGAACCGTCTTTACTCCGGCAGAGAGCTCAGTTTTCCAGGAATAAGTATGGAGAAAAAGTGTGCCGTGATGGTTTAGCAGTTCAAAGCGGAAGCCCGTCTTAGAAACGGGAAAAACATGCTTCTCAATGAAGTCGAGTTATGGCACGAAGCAGGAGGAAGTTTAAGGAAATCTCTCTTAATATCCATTCAGCAGACAAGACTAGCCAGTCCTAAAAAGGCAGCACGTTAAATCAAGGAAGATTCTTGCTTCCTTTTTGGGGCGGGAGGGGGGCGGGGGGACATGAGAAACAATGCCGCATTTTAAAACAAGCCTTGGGGCCCTAGATACGGAGAGTGTTGTTGGGTGTTGAGGCTGAGAGGTGTTGCTGAGGAGAACATAAAGCTGCGTATAGACTGGTATGGGTTCCAAGTCTACCGCTGGAAAAAAATTAGCCAATCATGAGTCCATTTGATTGGGAAAGAAGTAAATAACTCAAAAATGGGAAAGACATGGGATTAAATAGCGGTAGCGAGCAATTAAATCCAAGATGTTTATACCTATATTTTCATTGCGAATGCAACAAACTGAAAGCAACTGTCTAAAAAGCAGTAACTGTAGCCCGCGCACGCGCACACACGCACACAATGGGGAACAGCAGAGAGGTAAAATATGCTAAATGTATCATGATTGAGAAACAAGATCTAATAGATTATTCCGTTTTTGAGACTGTTATAGCAATACTGGTCCAATTATACATAAAGTTATGAACTTAGAGATGACTTATTAAAACTTAGAGGGAATTTTAATTGGAAGACCATATAGCTTCCAAATCATTGAAGAGAAAACTAACCTCACCAAAATTAATCAATGCAGCTAAGATGGAGTAACGGAGACCGTATTTACCATCGTAGGATAGACCCCAATGTGGATAAAATCTATGAAGCAATGCTTTTTAAGCCATGTGAAAACGATCATCCACTAGGACCTCGTCCTGCCGCCTCCATACCCAGGCTGCTAGGCCTCCTACTGCCACTACCAAGGATGTCCACCAGGTGGCGACATTGCCCCCCTCTGCTCCTGCTGCAGAGCCAGTCCTGAGCAGCCCTGCTCCAGGTTTTGGCAGGCCGCTCCCAGAAGCGCGCTCGTGGGCCTTGCTCCCTTTTAGCCACCAGCAAAGGGATCGAGGATGAGCACTGAGCCTCCTTACTCATCGAAGATCTAGGAACCTATCTGATTTCTGAGCAGCCCTTTACCCTCGTCTGCCGTCAGGTACTCTCCACCCGACTTGCAGAGTCCGCGGCTTGGGCAGCCTGCACGCTGGCCCCGGCCCGTCAGAATCTCTTCCCCCCACCCCCACCCCACCCCACCCCCACCACCCCGGCCAAGAGGCCACGCGCGGTCGTGAGCAGGGCTCCAGGCCTCTGGAGCCGCGGCCGCTTGGACTGCGTCCTGGCCCTGGGCTCGCGAGCTCCATGCCCTGGGCTGAGTCACTTAACATCTCTAAGCTAGTTTCCTCATCAGTACAAGGAGGGCATAATCAGTATGGGGGGGGGATCAGAATCTGGGGGGGACTACATTTCTGGTGATTGAAGATTATTTTCAGTTTGAATTATACAGTGAGGGACACCATACAATTTTTACTACTGCAGACTTCTGAAGGACAGCTTCTAGTATTCTTAAAACTAATGCATGCACGTACACACAAACACACGTGCACACACACTGACTCTGCTCCGCCTACATCCCCACGCGCACACACACGGAGTCATGGACCACACACACCCCCACAACATACACACAACCACACACGTCCTCAGGCGCGCGCACACACACGCAAAGTCACTGTCACGTGCCACAAACGTCCAGGCTCAACTTTAGAATTCCCAGACTCAGGGGAGTCCTGCGAAGAAAGCGACAGTGCGGGGAGAGCCGATTCCCAGTCTCTGACCGCCAGCCTGACCCTTTTCTTCCCAATGCTGGGTCCATCCCATGCCCCAAGGGGCCTTGGATGTGCACAGGGGGACACTGAGACCTCACATCCGGGCTCTGTCCGTAACCTCCATGCCAACAGCTGCCCGTTGGCCTCTCTGTGAGTCCTGGGATGCTGAACTCCGGGGAGAGCCGGTGCAGAAACTACAAGTGGGTCAGGGGCTGCTGGGGCAGGGCATTCGGGGTCCTGGGATTCCAGAGCACGGGGTGGAGCCAATGGGCGTGTCCCCTTGGCCCTGCTGACTCCACCCCGTAGAGGGCGTGGCCAGAGGGCGTGTCAGGGCCAGAGGGACCCTCTGTAGTTCAGGACCCAGGACAGCGCGGGGGTGTCGGGGGTGGGGGTTGGGGGGCCGCCCCTTGCCGTGCTCTAAGGGCAGAAGCCCTAAGGAAGGGCCGGAGGAGGCTGTAAGGTATCCTCACTGCCATCCATTAAAAAAACAAAAGCCCGCCGCAGGCGAGGGTGGGGAGGGTTTTGCTAGAACAAGGGAAAGACGCTCGCAGAGGTCTGGCCGCAGAGGGCTGGGGGGCTTGCCAGGCTGATGAGGAACCGAGAGGCCGTCGGCCTCTAAACTCCACACGAATTCCTCCGGGTGACCCTGAGATGCAGGGAGACACGGAAAGCACGGTAAACACAGGCCGGAAGCTCAGCAGCCTGTTGCTTGCTTCACCGTCCGTCTGGCCTCCCCTCTGCTAGCAAGCAGCCTTTACCGCATCACCCACGGCTGACCCGGCTCAGGATTCCAGCTGATTTTCCACGGGTGGCATCACTTGCTGGTGACACGAAGCAGGCACGTTAGCCACCTCCCAAACCCTGAGGCTCCTCCTGGGAGGAGCCTGCGGGCCCCCAGTCCAGCCTCTGCGCCACGATGCTCCTTAGTGCCGCTCCCGGTTCGCTGCCCCGGCCTCTAGCTCTGGCCGGAACCTCGCTGGATTGGCGATAAATGGCACCCATGCACCACGGGTAAGCTTGGGGTCCAGATGTGACCATGGCTCGTCTCTTCTTCCCATCGATTGGGGGATTGTTCGGGCTTCATGTCATCGTGTTGGCAGGAAGGCCAGCACCGCCCCCCTGAGACCTCCCTGAAGACACATAGAAACATAGGACACAATGCAGCCCATCTCTTTGTTTTAAAACACCTTTACAGGGCTACAATTTCTGTTCCGTCAATTAGACACATCTCACGTGTAGTATTTGATCAATTTTCATACGTGTCTACACCCAGAAAGCCATCGCCACAATCAAGAGAGCTAACATGTCCACCACTCCCCAAGACGGGCAATTTTCCGATTCCCATATTTACCCCTTCCCACCGCCGTCCCTCCCTGGTAACCATAAGTTTGTTTCTCTATGTCTGTGGCTCTATTTGTCTTTTGCAGTTAAGATCATTTCTGTCTTTTTTTCTTAGATTTCACATGGAAGTTGTGTCATGCGGCATTTTTCTCTCTTCTGGCTTACTTCACTCAGAAGGACTGTCTCTGTGTCCAACCATGTTGCCGCAAATGGCATGGTTCCATCCTTTTTCGCGGCTGTGTAGTATTCCGCGGCATAAAAAGACAACGACTTCTTTACCCAGTCACCAGTCGTTAGATGTTGGGGTTAGTTCCACGTCCTGGCTAATACAAATAGGGCTGCTGTGAGCATTGAGGTGCATGGGACTTTTTGAGTTAGAGTTTTCTCTTGACATATCCCCAGGCGTGGGAAGGCTGGATCATCAGGTAAGTCCATCTGTAGGTTTTTAAGGAACCTCCATCCCGTCTTCTCTAGTGACAATGCAGCCCGTCTTACTGAAGCAGAGCCATGCTCACAAAGTAACGGATATTCCTAGAGGCCAGACATGACGTGCATTCAGCTTGGCCTGTTCCAGAAGAAGAGGGCAGTCTGGCAGGGCTGGAGGAGAGTGACCAGGGGAGTGTGGGACAGGCAGGATTCACACCACGTGGGGACATGACAGGCTGGGATAAGGAGCCTGGGCTTCCAGTCATGCCTTGGTAAGCATGGGGCACTGGTTCCAGGACTCCCCACAGATGCCAAAATCCATGGATGCTGATGCCTCTTATACAAAATGACATAGGACTTTATTTTTTACATACAAACATACTTTTCTTCCACGTTGCTGTCGTTTTTACAATGTTGTGTCGAATTCCAGTCTAGAGCACAATTTTCCACTTATGCATAAACATACCCATACAGTCATTGTCACATTCTCTTTCGCTGTGTCCTCCTGTGTACTTTAAATCATCTCTAGGTGACGCGCGGCATGCAAGGCAACGTGAATGCTATGTAAGCGGTTGCCGGTGTGTGGCAAGTTCAATTGTCGCTTTTCGAAACTTTCCGTTTTTTCCCGAATATTTTCAACCCACAGTTAGTTGAATCGGCTGGATCGGGAGCCCCTAGATACAGAGAACCCCCAAGCCCTTCCCACCTCGGACATTTCCACTGGAAGCGCTGAAGGGGCCCAAAGAGAGGAGAAGAGCGCCCTCTAGCGGCTGCAAACGCTGAGGCATTCCTTCAGCCTATGCAGCGCGGGAGAGAAGGTTTCGGGCCGACTAGTGCAAAAGGAGGGCCCGCCTGGACAGGAAGGAGGAAGGACGACAGCGGAAGCCAGCTCGCACCCTTCCTGGAGCTAGCTGGTTGCAGTGAGGGACGCCGAGGAACTGGGGACACGTCGCGTGGGGAGGGGGGGGGCAATCGTGGCGGCCAGGAGCAGGGTTCACACAGCTGGCACCCAGTTTGCACGATCAAAATGACAAGGAGAGGGGGTGGGGGGAAGGGGCTGCCTCAGCACCGGGATCCTGACAAGGGCCATAGCGCCGCGACCTCAGCTAATGCGGCTCCCCTGCTAAGCCAGAAAAAGGAAACTGTGAGGCAAGATACTGCAGATTCCACCGCAGCCACACGGATGACTAGATCTCTAACCTGACAAAATGGAACCCTCGGAAACAGGAATCTTCCCTTTCTTCTACATTTTGACCTTGGCACAGGGAGCCACACTTCTCTGACGGGAACCGTCTTTACTCCGGCAGAGAGCTCAGTTTTCCAGGAATAAGTATGGAGAAAAAGTGTGCCGTGATGGTTTAGCAGTTCAAAGCGGAAGCCCGTCTTAGAAACGGGAAAAACATGCTTCTCAATGAAGTCGAGTTATGGCACGAAGCAGGAGGAAGTTTAAGGAAATCTCTCTTAATATCCATTCAGCAGACAAGACTAGCCAGTCCTAAAAAGGCAGCACGTTAAATCAAGGAAGATTCTTGCTTCCTTTTTGGGGCGGGAGGGGGGCGGGGGGACATGAGAAACAATGCCGCATTTTAAAACAAGCCTTGGGGCCCTAGATACGGAGAGTGTTGTTGGGTGTTGAGGCTGAGAGGTGTTGCTGAGGAGAACATAAAGCTGCGTATAGACTGGTATGGGTTCCAAGTCTACCGCTGGAAAAAAATTAGCCAATCATGAGTCCATTTGATTGGGAAAGAAGTAAATAACTCAAAAATGGGAAAGACATGGGATTAAATAGCGGTAGCGAGCAATTAAATCCAAGATGTTTATACCTATATTTTCATTGCGAATGCAACAAACTGAAAGCAACTGTCTAAAAAGCAGTAACTGTAGCCCGCGCACGCGCACACACGCACACAATGGGGAACGGCAGAGAGGTAAAATATGCTAAATGTATCATGATTGAGAAACAAGATCTAATAGATTATTCCGTTTTTGAGACTGTTATAGCAATACTGGTCCAATTATACATAAAGTTATGAACTTAGAGATGACTTATTAAAACTTAGAGGGAATTTTAATTGGAAGACCATATAGCTTCCAAATCATTGAAGAGAAAACTAACCTCACAAAAATTAATCAATGCAGCTGAGATGGAGTAACGGAGACCGTATTTACCATCGTAGGATAGACCCCAATGTGGATAAAATCTATGAAGCAATGCTTTTTAAGCCATGTGAAAACGATCATCCACTAGGACCTCGTCCTGCCGCCTCCATACCCAGGCTGCTAGGCCTCCTACTGCCACTACCAAGGATGTCCACCAGGTGGCGACATTGCCCCCCTCTGCTCCTGCTGCAGAGCCAGTCCTGAGCAGCCCTGCTCCAGGTTTTGGCAGGCCGCTCCCAGAAGCGCGCTCGTGGGCCTTGCTCCCTTTTAGCCACCAGCAAAGGGATCGAGGATGAGCACTGAGCCTCCTTACTCATCGAAGATCTAGGAACCTATCTGATTTCTGAGCAGCCCTTTACCCTCGTCTGCCGTCAGGTACTCTCCACCCGACTTGCAGAGTCCGCGGCTTGGGCAGCCTGCACGCTGGCCCCGGCCCGTCAGAATCTCTTCCCCCCACCCCCACCCCACCCCACCCCCACCACCCCGGCCAAGAGGCCACGCGCGGTCGTGAGCAGGGCTCCAGGCCTCTGGAGCCGCGGCCGCTTGGACTGCGTCCTGGCCCTGGGCTCGCGAGCTCCATGCCCTGGGCTGAGTCACTTAACATCTCTAAGCTAGTTTCCTCATCAGTACAATGAGGGCATAATCAGTATGGGGGGGGGGATCAGAATCTGGGGGGGACTACATTTCTGGTGATTGAAGATTATTTTCAGTTTGAATTATACAGTGAGGGACACCATACAATTTTTACTACTGCAGACTTCTGAAGGACAGCTTCTAGTATTCTTAAAACTAATGCATGCACGTACACACAAACACACGTGCACACACACTGACTCTGCTCCGCCTACATCCCCACGCACACACACACGGAGTCATGGACCACACACACCCCCACAACATACACACAACCACACACGTCCTCAGGCGCGCGCACACACACGAAAAGTCACTGTCACGTGCCACAAACGTCCAGGCTCAACTTTAGAATTCCCAGACTCAGGGGAGTCCTGCGAAGAAAGCGACAGTGCGGGGAGAGCCGATTCCCAGTCTCTGACCGCCAGCCTGACCCTTTTCTTCCCAATGCTGGGTCCATCCCATGCCCCAAGGGGCCTTGGATGTGCACAGGGGGACACTGAGACCTCACATCCGGGCTCTGTCCGTAACCTCCATGCCAACAGCTGCCCGTTGGCCTCTCTGTGAGTCCTGGGATGCTGAACTCCGGGGAGAGCCGGTGCAGAAACTACAAGTGGGTCAGGGGCTGCTGGGGCAGGGCATTCGGGGTCCTGGGATTCCAGAGCACGGGGTGGAGCCAATGGGCGTGTCCCCTTGGCCCTGCTGACTCCACCCCGTAGAGGGCGTGGCCAGAGGGCGTGTCAGGGCCAGAGGGACCCTCTGTAGTTCAGGACCCAGGACAGCGCGGGGGTGTCGGGGGTGGGGGTTGGGGGGCCGCCCCTTGCCGTGGTCTAAGGGCAGAAGCCCTAAGGAAGGGCCGGAGGAGGCTGTAAGGTATCCTCACTGCCATCCATTAAAAAAACAAAAGCCCGCCGCAGGCGAGGGTGGGGAGGGTTTTGCTAGAACAAGGGAAAGACGCTCGCAGAGGTCTGGCCGCAGAGGGCTGGGGGGCTTGCCAGGCTGATGAGGAACCGAGAGGCCGTCGGCCTCTAAACTCCACACGAATTCCTCCGGGTGACCCTGAGATGCAGGGAGACACGGAAAGCACGGTAAACACAGGCCGGAAGCTCAGCAGCCTGTTGCTTGCTTCACCGTCCGTCTGGCCTCCCCTCTGCTAGCAAGCAGCCTTTACCGCATCACCCACGGCTGACCCGGCTCAGGATTCCAGCTGATTTTCCACGGGTGGCATCACTTGCTGGTGACACGAAGCAGGCACGTTAGCCACCTCCCAAACCCTGAGGCTCCTCCTGGGAGGAGCCTGCGGGCCCCCAGTCCAGCCTCTGCGCCACGATGCTCCTTAGTGCCGCTCCCGGTTCGCTGCCCCGGCCTCTAGCTCTGGCCGGAACCTCGCTGGATTGGCGATAAATGGCACCCATGCACCACGGGTAAGCTTGGGGTCCAGATGTGACCATGGCTCGTCTCTTCTTCCCATCGATTGGGGGATTGTTCGGGCTTCATGTCATCGTGTTGGCAGGAAGGCCAGCACCGCCCCCCTGAGACCTCCCTGAAGACACATAGAAACATAGGACACAATGCAGCCCATCTCTTTGTTTTAAAACACCTTTACAAGGCTACGATTTCTGTTCCGTCAATTAGACACATCTCACGTGTAGTATTTGATCAATTTTCATACGTGTCTACACCCAGAAAGCCATCGCCACAATCAAGAGAGCTAACATGTCCACCACTCCCCAAGACGGGCAATTTTCCGATTCCCATATTTACCCCTTCCCACCGCCGTCCCTCCCTGGTAACCATAAGTTTGTTTCTCTATGTCTGTGGCTCTATTTGTCTTTTGCAGTTAAGATCATTTCTGTCTTTTTTTCTTAGATTTCACATGGAAGTTGTGTCATGTGGCATTTTTCTCTCTTCTGGCTTACTTCACTCAGAAGGACTGTCTCTGTGTCCAACCATGTTGCCGCAAATGGCATGGTTCCATCCTTTTTCGCGGCTGTGTAGTATTCCGCGGCATAAAAAGACAACGACTTCTTTACCCAGTCACCAGTCGTTAGATGTTGGGGTTAGTTCCACGTCCTGGCTAATACAAATAGGGCTGCTGTGAGCATTGAGGTGCATGGGACTTTTTGAGTTAGAGTTTTCTCTTGACATATCCCCAGGCGTGGGAAGGCTGGATCATCAGGTAAGTCCATCTGTAGGTTTTTAAGGAACCTCCATCCCGTCTTCTCTAGTGACAATGCAGCCCGTCTTACTGAAGCAGAGCCATGCTCACAAAGTAACGGATATTCCTAGAGGCCAGACATGACGTGCATTCAGCTTGGCCTGTTCCAGAAGAAGAGGGCAGTCTGGCAGGGCTGGAGGAGAGTGACCAGGGGAGTGTGGGACAGGCAGGATTCACACCACGTGGGGACATGACAGGCTGGGATAAGGAGCCTGGGCTTCCAGTCATGCCTTGGTAAGCATGGGGCACTGGTTCCAGGACTCCCCACAGATGCCAAAATCCATGGATGCTGATGCCTCTTATACAAAATGACATAGGACTTTATTTTTTACATACAAACATACTTTTCTTCCACGTTGCTGTCGTTTTTACAATGTTGTGTCGAATTCCAGTCTAGAGCACAATTTTCCACTTATGCATAAACATACCCATACAGTCATTGTCACATTCTCTTTCGCTGTGTCCTCCTGTGTACTTTAAATCATCTCTAGGTGACGCGCGGCATGCAAGGCAACGTGAATGCTATGTAAGCGGTTGCCGGTGTGTGGCAAGTTCAATTGTCGCTTTTCGAAACTTTCCGTTTTTTCCCGAATATTTTCAACCCACAGTTAGTTGAATCGGCTGGATCGGGAGCCCCTAGATACAGAGAACCCCCAAGCCCTTCCCACCTCGGACATTTCCACTGGAAGCGCTGAAGGGGCCCAAAGAGAGGAGAAGAGCGCCCTCTAGCGGCTGCAAACGCTGAGGCATTCCTTCAGCCTATGCAGCGCGGGAGAGAAGGTTTCGGGCCGACTAGCGCAAAAGGAGGGCCCGCCTGGACAGGAAGGAGGAAGGACGACAGCGGAAGCCAGCTCGCACCCTTCCTGGAGCTAGCTGGTTGCAGTGAGGGACGCCGAGGAACTGGGGACACGTCGCGTGGGGAGGGGTGGGGCAATCGTGGCGGCCAGGAGCAGGGTTCACACAGCTGGCACCCAGTTTGCACGATCAAAATGACAAGGAGAGGGGGTGGGGGGAAGGGGCTGCCTCAGCACCGGGATCCTGACAAGGGCCATAGCGCCGCGACCTCAGCTAATGCGGCTCCCCTGCTAAGCCAGAAAAAGGAAACTGTGAGGCAAGATACTGCAGATTCCACCGCAGCCACACGGATGACTAGATCTCTAACCTGACAAAATGGAACCCTCGGAAACAGGAATCTTCCCTTTCTTCTACATTTTGACCTTGGCACAGGGAGCCACACTTCTCTGACGGGAACCGTCTTTACTCCGGCAGAGAGCTCAGTTTTCCAGGAATAAGTATGGAGAAAAAGTGTGCCGTGATGGTTTAGCAGTTCAAAGCGGAAGCCCGTCTTAGAAACGGGAAAAACATGCTTCTCAATGAAGTCGAGTTATGGCACGAAGCAGGAGGAAGTTTAAGGAAATCTCTCTTAATATCCATTCACCAGACAAGACTAGCCAGTCCTAAAAAGGCAGCACGTTAAATCAAGGAAGATTCTTGCTTCCTTTTTGGGGCGGGAGGGGGGCGGGGGGACATGAGAAACAATGCCGCATTTTAAAACAAGCCTTGGGGCCCTAGATACGGAGAGTGTTGTTGGGTGTTGAGGCTGAGAGGTGTTGCTGAGGAGAACATAAAGCTGCGTATAGACTGGTATGGGTTCCAAGTCTACCGCTGGAAAAAAATTAGCCAATCATGAGTCCATTTGATTGGGAAAGAAGTAAATAACTCAAAAATGGGAAAGACATGGGATTAAATAGCGGTAGCGAGCAATTAAATCCAAGATGTTTATACCTATATTTTCATTGCGAATGCAACAAACTGAAAGCAACTGTCTAAAAAGCAGTAACTGTAGCCCGCGCACGCGCACACACGCACACAGTGGGGAACAGCAGAGAGGTAAAATATGCTAAATGTATCATGATTGAGAAACAAGATCTAATAGATTATTCCGTTTTTGAGACTGTTATAGCAATACTGGTCCAATTATACATAAAGTTATGAACTTAGAGATGACTTATTAAAACTTAGAGGGAATTTTAATTGGAAGACCATATAGCTTCCAAATCATTGAAGAGAAAACTAACCTCACAAAAATTAATCAATGCAGCTAAGATGGAGTAACGGAGACCGTATTTACCATCGTAGGATAGACCCCAATGTGGATAAAATCTATGAAGCAATGCTTTTTAAGCCATGTGAAAACGATCATCCACTAGGACCTCGTCCTGCCGCCTCCATACCCAGGCTGCTAGGCCTCCTACTGCCACTACCAAGGATGTCCACCAGGTGGCGACATTGCCCCCCTCTGCTCCTGCTGCAGAGCCAGTCCTGAGCAGCCCTGCTCCAGGTTTTGGCAGGCCGCTCCCAGAAGCGCGCTCGTGGGCCTTGCTCCCTTTTAGCCACCAGCAAAGGGATCGAGGATGAGCACTGAGCCTCCTTACTCATCGAAGATCTAGGAACCTATCTGATTTCTGAGCAGCCCTTTACCCTCGTCTGCCGTCAGGTACTCTCCACCCGACTTGCAGAGTCCGCGGCTTGGGCAGCCTGCACGCTGGCCCCGGCCCGTCAGAATCTCTTCCCCCCACCCCCACCCCACCCCACCCCCACCACCCCGGCCAAGAGGCCACGCGCGGTCGTGAGCAGGGCTCCAGGCCTCTGGAGCCGCGGCCGCTTGGACTGCGTCCTGGCCCTGGGCTCGCGAGCTCCATGCCCTGGGCTGAGTCACTTAACATCTCTAAGCTAGTTTCCTCATCAGTACAATGAGGGCATAATCAGTATGGGGGGGGGATCAGAATCTGGGGGGGACTACATTTCTGGTGATTGAAGATTATTTTCAGTTTGAATTATACAGTGAGGGACACCATACAATTTTTACTACTGCAGACTTCTGAAGGACAGCTTCTAGTATTCTTAAAACTAATGCATGCACGTACACACAAACACACGTGCACACACACTGACTCTGCTCCGCCTACATCCCCACGCGCACACACACGGAGTCATGGACCACACACACCCCCACAACATACACACAACCACACACGTCCTCAGGCGCGCGCACACACACGCAAAGTCACTGTCACGTGCCACAAACGTCCAGGCTCAACTTTAGAATTCCCAGACTCAGGGGAGTCCTGCGAAGAAAGCGACAGTGCGGGGAGAGCCGATTCCCAGTCTCTGACCGCCAGCCTGACCCTTTTCTTCCCAATGCTGGGTCCATCCCATGCCCCAAGGGGCCTTGGATGTGCACAGGGGGACACTCAGACCTCACATCCGGGCTCTGTCCGTAACCTCCATGCCAACAGCTGCCCGTTGGCCTCTCTGTGAGTCCTGGGATGCTGAACTCCGGGGAGAGCCGGTGCAGAAACTACAAGTGGGTCAGGGGCTGCTGGGGCAGGGCATTCGGGGTCCTGGGATTCCAGAGCACGGGGTGGAGCCAATGGGCGTGTCCCCTTGGCCCTGCTGACTCCACCCCGTAGAGGGCGTGGCCAGAGGGCGTGTCAGGGCCAGAGGGACCCTCTGTAGTTCAGGACCCAGGACAGCGCGGGGGTGTCGGGGGTGGGGGTTGGGGGGCCGCCCCTTGCCGTGCTCTAAGGGCAGAAGCCCTAAGGAAGGGCCGGAGGAGGCTGTAAGGTATCCTCACTGCCATCCATTAAAAAAACAAAAGCCCGCCGCAGGCGAGGGTGGGGAGGGTTTTGCTAGAACAAGGGAAAGACGCTCGCAGAGGTCTGGCCGCAGAGGGCTGGGGGGCTTGCCAGGCTGATGAGGAACCGAGAGGCCGTCGGCCTCTAAACTCCACACGAATTCCTCCGGGTGACCCTGAGATGCAGGGAGACACGGAAAGCACGGTAAACACAGGCCGGAAGCTCAGCAGCCTGTTGCTTGCTTCACCGTCCGTCTGGCCTCCCCTCTGCTAGCAAGCAGCCTTTACCGCATCACCCACGGCTGACCCGGCTCAGGATTCCAGCTGATTTTCCACGGGTGGCATCACTTGCTGGTGACACGAAGCAGGCACGTTAGCCACCTCCCAAACCCTGAGGCTCCTCCTGGGAGGAGCCTGCGGGCCCCCAGTCCAGCCTCTGCGCCACGATGCTCCTTAGTGCCGCTCCCGGTTCGCTGCCCCGGCCTCTAGCTCTGGCCGGAACCTCGCTGGATTGGCGATAAATGGCACCCATGCACCACGGGTAAGCTTGGGGTCCAGATGTGACCATGGCTCGTCTCTTCTTCCCATCGATTGGGGGATTGTTCGGGCTTCATGTCATCGTGTTGGCAGGAAGGCCAGCACCGCCCCCCTGAGACCTCCCTGAAGACACATAGAAACATAGGACACAATGCAGCCCATCTCTTTGTTTTAAAACACCTTTACAGGGCTACGATTTCTGTTCCGTCCATTAGACACATCTCACGTGTAGTATTCGATCAATTTTCATACGTGTCTACACCCAGAAAGCCATCGCCACAATCAAGAGAGCTAACATGTCCACCACTCCCCAAGACGGGCAATTTTCCGATTCCCATATTTACCCCTTCCCACCGCCGTCCCTCCCTGGTAACCATAAGTTTGTTTCTCTATGTCTGTGGCTCTATTTGTCTTTTGCAGTTAAGATCATTTCTGTCTTTTTTTCTTAGATTTCACATGGAAGTTGTGTCATGCGGCATTTTTCTCTCTTCTGGCTTACTTCACTCAGAAGGACTGTCTCTGTGTCCAACCATGTTGCCGCAAATGGCATGGTTCCATCCTTTTTCGCGGCTGTGTAGTATTCCGCGGCATAAAAAGACAACGACTTCTTTATCCAGTCACCAGTCGTTAGATGTTGGGGTTAGTTCCACGTCCTGGCTAATACAAATAGGGCTGCTGTGAGCATTGAGGTGCATGGGACTTTTTGAGTTAGAGTTTTCTCTTGACATATCCCCAGGCGTGGGAAGGCTGGATCATCAGGTAAGTCCATCTGTAGGTTTTTAAGGAACCTCCATCCCGTCTTCTCTAGTGACAATGCAGCCCGTCTTACTGAAGCAGAGCCATGCTCACAAAGTAACGGATATTCCTAGAGGCCAGACATGACGTGCATTCAGCTTGGCCTGTTCCAGAAGAAGAGGGCAGTCTGGCAGGGCTGGAGGAGAGTGACCAGGGGAGTGTGGGACAGGCAGGATTCACACCACGTGGGGACATGACAGGCTGGGATAAGGAGCCTGGGCTTCCAGTCATGCCTTGGTAAGCATGGGGCACTGGTTCCAGGACTCCCCACAGATGCCAAAATCCATGGATGCTGATGCCTCTTATACAAAATGACATAGGACTTTATTTTTTACATACAAACATACTTTTCTTCCACGTTGCTGTCGTTTTTACAATGTTGTGTCGAATTCCAGTCTAGAGCACAATTTTCCACTTATGCATAAACATACCCATACAGTCATTGTCACATTCTCTTTCGCTGTGTCCTCCTGTGTACTTTAAATCATCTCTAGGTGACGCGCGGCATGCAAGGCAACGTGAATGCTATGTAAGCGGTTGCCGGTGTGTGGCAAGTTCAATTGTCGCTTTTCGAAACTTTCCGTTTTTTCCCGAATATTTTCAACCCACAGTTAGTTGAATCGGCTGGATCGGGAGCCCCTAGATACAGAGAACCCCCAAGCCCTTCCCACCTCGGACATTTCCACTGGAAGCGCTGAAGGGGCCCAAAGAGAGGAGAAGAGCGCCCTCTAGCGGCTGCAAACGCTGAGGCATTCCTTCAGCCTATGCAGCGCGGGAGAGAAGGTTTCGGGCCGACTAGCGCAAAAGGAGGGCCCGCCTGGACAGGAAGGAGGAAGGACGACAGCGGAAGCCAGCTCGCACCCTTCCTGGAGCTAGCTGGTTGCAGTGAGGGACGCCGAGGAACTGGGGACACGTCGCGTGGGGAGGGGGGGGGCAATCGTGGCGGCCAGGAGCAGGGTTCACACAGCTGGCACCCAGTTTGCACGATCAAAATGACAAGGAGAGGGGGTGGGGGGAAGGGGCTGCCTCAGCACCGGGATCCTGACAAGGGCCATAGCGCCGCGACCTCAGCTAATGCGGCTCCCCTGCTAAGCCAGAAAAAGGAAACTGTGAGGCAAGATACTGCAGATTCCACCGCAGCCACACGGATGACTAGATCTCTAACCTGACAAAATGGAACCCTCGGAAACAGGAATCTTCCCTTTCTTCTACATTTTGACCTTGGCACAGGGAGCCACACTTCTCTGACGGGAACCGTCTTTACTCCGGCAGAGAGCTCAGTTTTCCAGGAATAAGTATGGAGAAAAAGTGTGCCGTGATGGTTTAGCAGTTCAAAGCGGAAGCCCGTCTTAGAAACGGGAAAAACATGCTTCTCAATGAAGTCGAGTTATGGCACGAAGCAGGAGGAAGTTTAAGGAAATCTCTCTTAATATCCATTCACCAGACAAGACTAGCCAGTCCTAAAAAGGCAGCACGTTAAATCAAGGAAGATTCTTGCTTCCTTTTTGGGGCGGGAGGGGGGCGGGGGGACATGAGAAACAATGCCGCATTTTAAAACAAGCCTTGGGGCCCTAGATACGGAGAGTGTTGTTGGGTGTTGAGGCTGAGAGGTGTTGCTGAGGAGAACATAAAGCTGCGTATAGACTGGTATGGGTTCCAAGTCTACCGCTGGAAAAAAATTAGCCAATCATGAGTCCATTTGATTGGGAAAGAAGTAAATAACTCAAAAATGGGAAAGACATGGGATTAAATAGCGGTAGCGAGCAATTAAATCCAAGATGTTTATACCTATATTTTCATTGCGAATGCAACAAACTGAAAGCAACTGTCTAAAAAGCAGTAACTGTAGCCCGCGCACGCGCACACACGCACACAATGGGGAACAGCAGAGAGGTAAAATATGCTAAATGTATCATGATTGAGAAACAAGATCTAATAGATTATTCCGTTTTTGAGACTGTTATAGCAATACTGGTCCAATTATACATAAAGTTATGAACTTAGAGATGACTTATTAAAACTTAGAGGGAATTTTAATTGGAAGACCATATAGCTTCCAAATCATTGAAGAGAAAACTAACCTCACAAAAATTAATCAATGCAGCTAAGATGGAGTAACGGAGACCATATTTACCATCGTAGGATAGACCCCAATGTGGATAAAATCTATGAAGCAATGCTTTTTAAGCCATGTGAAAACGATCATCCACTAGGACCTCGTCCTGCCGCCTCCATACCCAGGCTGCTAGGCCTCCTACTGCCACTACCAAGGATGTCCACCAGGTGGCGACATTGCCCCCCTCTGCTCCTGCTGCAGAGCCAGTCCTGAGCAGCCCTGCTCCAGGTTTTGGCAGGCCGCTCCCAGAAGCGCGCTCGTGGGCCTTGCTCCCTTTTAGCCACCAGCAAAGGGATCGAGGATGAGCACTGAGCCTCCTTACTCATCGAAGATCTAGGAACCTAACTGATTTCTGAGCAGCCCTTTACCCTCGTCTGCCGTCAGGTACTCTCCACCCGACTTGCAGAGTCCGCGGCTTGGGCAGCCTGCACGCTGGCCCCGGCCCGTCAGAATCTCTTCCCCCCACCCCCACCCCACCCCACCCCCACCACCCCGGCCAAGAGGCCACGCGCGGTCGTGAGCAGGGCTCCAGGCCTCTGGAGCCGCGGCCGCTTGGACTGCGTCCTGGCCCTGGGCTCGCGAGCTCCATGCCCTGGGCTGAGTCACTTAACATCTCTAAGCTAGTTTCCTCATCAGTACAATGAGGGCATAATCAGTATGGGGGGGGGGGATCAGAATCTGGGGGGGACTACATTTCTGGTGATTGAAGATTATTTTCAGTTTGAATTATACAGTGAGGGACACCATACAATTTTTACTACTGCAGACTTCTGAAGGACAGCTTCTAGTATTCTTAAAACTAATGCATGCACGTACACACAAACACACGTGCACACACACTGACTCTGCTCCGCCTACATCCCCACGCGCACACACACGGAGTCATGGACCACACACACCCCCACAACATACACACAACCACACACGTCCTCAGGCGCGCGCACACACACGCAAAGTCACTGTCACGTGCCACAAACGTCCAGGCTCAACTTTAGAATTCCCAGACTCAGGGGAGTCCTGCGAAGAAAGCGACAGTGCGGGGAGAGCCGATTCCCAGTCTCTGACCGCCAGCCTGACCCTTTTCTTCCCAATGCTGGGTCCATCCCATGCCCCAAGGGGCCTTGGATGTGCACAGGGGGACACTGAGACCTCACATCCGGGCTCTGTCCGTAACCTCCATGCCAACAGCTGCCCGTTGGCCTCTCTGTGAGTCCTGGGATGCTGAACTCCGGGGAGAGCCGGTGCAGAAACTACAAGTGGGTCAGGGGCTGCTGGGGCAGGGCATTCGGGGTCCTGGGATTCCAGAGCACGGGGTGGAGCCAATGGGCGTGTCCCCTTGGCCCTGCTGACTCCACCCCGTAGAGGGCGTGGCCAGAGGGCGTGTCAGGGCCAGAGGGACCCTCTGTAGTTCAGGACCCAGGACAGCGCGGGGGTGTCGGGGGTGGGGGTTGGGGGGCCGCCCCTTGCCGTGCTCTAAGGGCAGAAGCCCTAAGGAAGGGCCGGAGGAGGCTGTAAGGTATCCTCACTGCCATCCATTAAAAAAACAAAAGCCCGCCGCAGGCGAGGGTGGGGAGGGTTTTGCTAGAACAAGGGAAAGACGCTCGCAGAGGTCTGGCCGCAGAGGGCTGGGGGGCTTGCCAGGCTGATGAGGAACCGAGAGGCCGTCGGCCTCTAAACTCCACACGAATTCCTCCGGGTGACCCTGAGATGCAGGGAGACACGGAAAGCACGGTAAACACAGGCCGGAAGCTCAGCAGCCTGTTGCTTGCTTCACCGTCCGTCTGGCCTCCCCTCTGCTAGCAAGCAGCCTTTACCGCATCACCCACGGCTGACCCGGCTCAGGATTCCAGCTGATTTTCCACGGGTGGCATCACTTGCTGGTGACACGAAGCAGGCACGTTAGCCACCTCCCAAACCCTGAGGCTCCTCCTGGGAGGAGCCTGCGGGCCCCCAGTCCAGCCTCTGCGCCACGATGCTCCTTAGTGCCGCTCCCGGTTCGCTGCCCCGGCCTCTAGCTCTGGCCGGAACCTCGCTGGATTGGCGATAAATGGCACCCATGCACCACGGGTAAGCTTGGGGTCCAGATGTGACCATGGCTCGTCTCTTCTTCCCATCGATTGGGGGATTGTTCGGGCTTCATGTCATCGTGTTGGCAGGAAGGCCAGCACCGCCCCCCTGAGACCTCCCTGAAGACACATAGAAACATAGGACACAATGCAGCCCATCTCTTTGTTTTAAAACACCTTTACAGGGCTACGATTTCTGTTCCGTCAATTAGACACATCTCACGTGTAGTATTTGATCAATTTTCATACGTGTCTACACCCAGAAAGCCATCGCCACAATCAAGAGAGCTAACATGTCCACCACTCCCCAAGACGGGCAATTTTCCGATTCCCATATTTACCCCTTCCCACCGCCGTTCCTCCCTGGTAACCATAAGTTTGTTTCTCTATGTCTGTGGCTCTATTTGTCTTTTGCAGTTAAGATCATTTCTGTCTTTTTTTCTTAGATTTCACATGGAAGTTGTGTCATGCGGCATTTTTCTCTCTTCTGGCTTACTTCACTCAGAAGGACTGTCTCTGTGTCCAACCATGTTGCCGCAAATGGCATGGTTCCATCCTTTTTCGCGGCTGTGTAGTATTCCGCGGCATAAAAAGACAACGACTTCTTTATCCAGTCACCAGTCGTTAGATGTTGGGGTTAGTTCCACGTCCTGGCTAATACAAATAGGGCTGCTGTGAGCATTGAGGTGCATGGGACTTTTTGAGTTAGAGTTTTCTCTTGACATATCCCCAGGCGTGGGAAGGCTGGATCATCAGGTAAGTCCATCTGTAGGTTTTTAAGGAACCTCCATCCCGTCTTCTCTAGTGACAATGCAGCCCGTCTTACTGAAGCAGAGCCATGCTCACAAAGTAACGGATATTCCTAGAGGCCAGACATGACGTGCATTCAGCTTGGCCTGTTCCAGAAGAAGAGGGCAGTCTGGCAGGGCTGGAGGAGAGTGACCAGGGGAGTGTGGGACAGGCAGGATTCACACCACGTGGGGACATGACAGGCTGGGATAAGGAGCCTGGGCTTCCAGTCATGCCTTGGTAAGCATGGGGCACTGGTTCCAGGACTCCCCACAGATGCCAAAATCCATGGATGCTGATGCCTCTTATACAAAATGACATAGGACTTTATTTTTTACATACAAACATACTTTTCTTCCACGTTGCTGTCGTTTTTACAATGTTGTGTCGAATTCCAGTCTAGAGCACAATTTTCCACTTATGCATAAACATACCCATACAGTCATTGTCACATTCTCTTTCGCTGTGTCCTCCTGTGTACTTTAAATCATCTCTAGGTGACGCGCGGCATGCAAGGCAACGTGAATGCTATGTAAGCGGTTGCCGGTGTGTGGCAAGTTCAATTGTCGCTTTTCGAAACTTTCCGTTTTTTCCCGAATATTTTCAACCCACAGTTAGTTGAATCGGCTGGATCGGGAGCCCCTAGATACAGAGAACCCCCAAGCCCTTCCCACCTCGGACATTTCCACTGGAAGCGCTGAAGGGGCCCAAAGAGAGGAGAAGAGCGCCCTCTAGCGGCTGCAAACGCTGAGGCATTCCTTCAGCCTATGCAGCGCGGGAGAGAAGGTTTCGGGCCGACTAGCGCAAAAGGAGGGCCCGCCTGGACAGGAAGGAGGAAGGACGACAGCGGAAGCCAGCTCGCACCCTTCCTGGAGCTAGCTGGTTGCAGTGAGGGACGCCGAGGAACTGGGGACACGTCGCGTGGGGAGGGGGGGGGCAATCGTGGCGGCCAGGAGCAGGGTTCACACAGCTGGCACCCAGTTTGCACGATCAAAATGACAAGGAGAGGGGGTGGGGGGAAGGGGCTGCCTCAGCACCGGGATCCTGACAAGGGCCATAGCGCCGCGACCTCAGCTAATGCGGCTCCCCTGCTAAGCCAGAAAAAGGAAACTGTGAGGCAAGATACTGCAGATTCCACCGCAGCCACACGGATGACTAGATCTCTAACCTGACAAAATGGAACCCTCGGAAACAGGAATCTTCCCTTTCTTCTACATTTTGACCTTGGCACAGGGAGCCACACTTCTCTGACGGGAACCGTCTTTACTCCGGCAGAGAGCTCAGTTTTCCAGGAATAAGTATGGAGAAAAAGTGTGCCGTGATGGTTTAGCAGTTCAAAGCGGAAGCCCGTCTTAGAAACGGGAAAAACATGCTTCTCAATGAAGTCGAGTTATGGCACGAAGCAGGAGGAAGTTTAAGGAAATCTCTCTTAATATCCATTCAGCAGACAAGACTAGCCAGTCCTAAAAAGGCAGCACGTTAAATCAAGGAAGATTCTTGCTTCCTTTTTGGGGCGGGAGGGGGGCGGGGGGACATGAGAAACAATGCCGCATTTTAAAACAAGCCTTGGGGCCCTAGATACGGAGAGTGTTGTTGGGTGTTGAGGCTGAGAGGTGTTGCTGAGGAGAACATAAAGCTGCGTATAGACTGGTATGGGTTCCAAGTCTACCGCTGGAAAAAAATTAGCCAATCATGAGTCCATTTGATTGGGAAAGAAGTAAATAACTCAAAAATGGGAAAGACATGGGATTAAATAGCGGTAGCGAGCAATTAAATCCAAGATGTTTATACCTATATTTTCATTGCGAATGCAACAAACTGAAAGCAACTGTCTAAAAAGCAGTAACTGTAGCCCGCGCACGCGCACACACGCACACAATGGGGAACAGCAGAGAGGTAAAATATGCTAAATGTATCATGATTGAGAAACAAGATCTAATAGATTATTCCGTTTTTGAGACTGTTATAGCAATACTGGTCCAATTATACATAAAGTTATGAACTTAGAGATGACTTATTAAAACTTAGAGGGAATTTTAATTGGAAGACCATATAGCTTCCAAATCATTGAAGAGAAAACTAACCTCACAAAAATTAATCAATGCAGCTAAGATGGAGTAACGGAGACCGTATTTACCATCGTAGGATAGACCCCAATGTGGATAAAATCTATGAAGCAATGCTTTTTAAGCCATGTGAAAACGATCATCCACTAGGACCTCGTCCTGCCGCCTCCATACCCAGGCTGCTAGGCCTCCTACTGCCACTACCAAGGATGTCCACCAGGTGGCGACATTGCCCCCCTCTGCTCCTGCTGCAGAGCCAGTCCTGAGCAGCCCTGCTCCAGGTTTTGGCAGGCCGCTCCCAGAAGCGCGCTCGTGGGCCTTGCTCCCTTTTAGCCACCAGCAAAGGGATCGAGGATGAGCACTGAGCCTCCTTACTCATCGAAGATCTAGGAACCTATCTGATTTCTGAGCAGCCCTTTACCCTCGTCTGCCGTCAGGTACTCTCCACCCGACTTGCAGAGTCCGCGGCTTGGGCAGCCTGCACGCTGGCCCCGGCCCGTCAGAATCTCTTCCCCCCACCCCCACCCCACCCCACCCCCACCACCCCGGCCAAGAGGCCACGCGCGGTCGTGAGCAGGGCTCCAGGCCTCTGGAGCCGCGGCCGCTTGGACTGCGTCCTGGCCCTGGGCTCGCGAGCTCCATGCCCTGGGCTGAGTCACTTAACATCTCTAAGCTAGTTTCCTCATCAGTACAATGAGGGCATAATCAGTATGGGGGGGGGATCAGAATCTGGGGGGGACTACATTTCTGGTGATTGAAGATTATTTTCAGTTTGAATTATACAGTGAGGGACACCATACAATTTTTACTACTGCAGACTTCTGAAGGACAGCTTCTAGTATTCTTAAAACTAATGCATGCACGTACACACAAACACACGTGCACACACACTGACTCTGCTCCGCCTACATCCCCACGCGCACACACACGGAGTCATGGACCACACACACCCCCACAACATACACACAACCACACACGTCCTCAGGCGCGCGCACACACACGCAAAGTCACTGTCACGTGCCACAAACGTCCAGGCTCAACTTTAGAATTCCCAGACTCAGGGGAGTCCTGCGAAGAAAGCGACAGTGCGGGGAGAGCCGATTCCCAGTCTCTGACCGCCAGCCTGACCCTTTTCTTCCCAATGCTGGGTCCATCCCATGCCCCAAGGGGCCTTGGATGTGCACAGGGGGACACTCAGACCTCACATCCGGGCTCTGTCCGTAACCTCCATGCCAACAGCTGCCCGTTGGCCTCTCTGTGAGTCCTGGGATGCTGAACTCCGGGGAGAGCCGGTGCAGAAACTACAAGTGGGTCAGGGGCTGCTGGGGCAGGGCATTCGGGGTCCTGGGATTCCAGAGCACGGGGTGGAGCCAATGGGCGTGTCCCCTTGGCCCTGCTGACTCCACCCCGTAGAGGGCGTGGCCAGAGGGCGTGTCAGGGCCAGAGGGACCCTCTGTAGTTCAGGACCCAGGACAGCGCGGGGGTGTCGGGGGTGGGGGTTGGGGGGCCGCCCCTTGCCGTGCTCTAAGGGCAGAAGCCCTAAGGAAGGGCCGGAGGAGGCTGTAAGGTATCCTCACTGCCATCCATTAAAAAAACCAAAGCCCGCCGCAGGCGAGGGTGGGGAGGGTTTTGCTAGAACAAGGGAAAGACGCTCGCAGAGGTCTGGCCGCAGAGGGCTGGGGGGCTTGCCAGGCTGATGAGGAACCGAGAGGCCGTCGGCCTCTAAACTCCACACGAATTCCTCCGGGTGACCCTGAGATGCAGGGAGACACGGAAAGCACGGTAAACACAGGCCGGAAGCTCAGCAGCCTGTTGCTTGCTTCACCGTCCGTCTGGCCTCCCCTCTGCTAGCAAGCAGCCTTTACCGCATCACCCACGGCTGACCCGGCTCAGGATTCCAGCTGATTTTCCACGGGTGGCATCACTTGCTGGTGACACGAAGCAGGCACGTTAGCCACCTCCCAAACCCTGAGGCTCCTCCTGGGAGGAGCCTGCGGGCCCCCAGTCCAGCCTCTGCGCCACGATGCTCCTTAGTGCCGCTCCCGGTTCGCTGCCCCGGCCTCTAGCTCTGGCCGGAACCTCGCTGGATTGGCGATAAATGGCACCCATGCACCACGGGTAAGCTTGGGGTCCAGATGTGACCATGGCTCGTCTCTTCTTCCCATCGATTGGGGGATTGTTCGGGCTTCATGTCATCGTGTTGGCAGGAAGGCCAGCACCGCCCCCCTGAGACCTCCCTGAAGACACATAGAAACATAGGACACAAGGCAGCCCATCTCTTTGTTTTAAAACACCTTTACAGGGCTACGATTTCTGTTCCGTCAATTAGACACATCTCACGTGTAGTATTCGATCAATTTTCATACGTGTCTACACCCAGAAAGCCATCGCCACAATCAAGAGAGCTAACATGTCCACCACTCCCCAAGACGGGCAATTTTCCGATTCCCATATTTACCCCTTCCCACCGCCGTCCCTCCCTGGTAACCATAAGTTTGTTTCTCTATGTCTGTGGCTCTATTTGTCTTTTGCAGTTAAGGTCATTTCTGTCTTTTTTTCTTAGATTTCACATGGAAGTTGTGTCATGCGGCATTTTTCTCTCTTCTGGCTTACTTCACTCAGAAGGACTGTCTCTGTGTCCAACCATGTTGCCGCAAATGGCATGGTTCCATCCTTTTTCGCGGCTGTGTAGTATTCCGCGGCATAAAAAGACAACGACTTCTTTATCCAGTCACCAGTCGTTAGATGTTGGGGTTAGTTCCACGTCCTGGCTAATACAAATAGGGCTGCTGTGAGCATTGAGGTGCATGGGACTTTTTGAGTTAGAGTTTTCTCTTGACATATCCCCAGGCGTGGGAAGGCTGGATCATCAGGTAAGTCCATCTGTAGGTTTTTAAGGAACCTCCATCCCGTCTTCTCTAGTGACAATGCAGCCCGTCTTACTGAAGCAGAGCCATGCTCACAAAGTAACGGATATTCCTAGAGGCCAGACATGACGTGCATTCAGCTTGGCCTGTTCCAGAAGAAGAGGGCAGTCTGGCAGGGCTGGAGGAGAGTGACCAGGGGAGTGTGGGACAGGCAGGATTCACACCACGTGGGGACATGCCAGGCTGGGATAAGGAGCCTGGGCTTCCAGTCATGCCTTGGTAAGCATGGGGCACTGGTTCCAGGACTCCCCACAGATGCCAAAATCCATGGATGCTGATGCCTCTTATACAAAATGACATAGGACTTTATTTTTTACATACAAACATACTTTTCTTCCACGTTGCTGTCGTTTTTACAATGTTGTGTCGAATTCCAGTCTAGAGCACAATTTTCCACTTATGCATAAACATACCCATACAGTCATTGTCACATTCTCTTTCGCTGTGTCCTCCTGTGTACTTTAAATCATCTCTAGGTGACGCGCGGCATGCAAGGCAACGTGAATGCTATGTAAGCGGTTGCCGGTGTGTGGCAAGTTCAATTGTCGCTTTTCGAAACTTTCCGTTTTTTCCCGAATATTTTCAACCCACAGTTAGTTGAATCGGCTGGATCGGGAGCCCCTAGATACAGAGAACCCCCAAGCCCTTCCCACCTCGGACATTTCCACTGGAAGCGCTGAAGGGGCCCAAAGAGAGGAGAAGAGCGCCCTCTAGCGGCTGCAAACGCTGAGGCATTCCTTCAGCCTATGCAGCGCGGGAGAGAAGGTTTCGGGCCGACTAGCGCAAAAGGAGGGCCCGCCTGGACAGGAAGGAGGAAGGACGACAGCGGAAGCCAGCTCGCACCCTTCCTGGAGCTAGCTGGTTGCAGTGAGGGACGCCGAGGAACTGGGGACACGTCGCGTGGGGAGGGGGGGGGCAATCGTGGCGGCCAGGAGCAGGGTTCACACAGCTGGCACCCAGTTTGCACGATCAAAATGACAAGGAGAGGGGGTGGGGGGAAGGGGCTGCCTCAGCACCGGGATCCTGACAAGGGCCATAGCGCCGCGACCTCAGCTAATGCGGCTCCCCTGCTAAGCCAGAAAAAGGAAACTGTGAGGCAAGATACTGCAGATTCCACCGCAGCCACACGGATGACTAGATCTCTAACCTGACAAAATGGAACCCTCGGAAACAGGAATCTTCCCTTTCTTCTACATTTTGACCTTGGCACAGGGAGCCACACTTCTCTGACGGGAACCGTCTTTACTCCGGCAGAGAGCTCAGTTTTCCAGGAATAAGTATGGAGAAAAAGTGTGCCGTGATGGTTTAGCAGTTCAAAGCGGAAGCCCGTCTTAGAAACGGGAAAAACATGCTTCTCAATGAAGTCGAGTTATGGCACGAAGCAGGAGGAAGTTTAAGGAAATCTCTCTTAATATCCATTCACCAGACAAGACTAGCCAGTCCTAAAAAGGCATCACGTTAAATCAAGGAAGATTCTTGCTTCCTTTTTGGGGCGGGAGGGGGGCGGGGGGACATGAGAAACAATGCCGCATTTTAAAACAAGCCTTGGGGCCCTAGATACGGAGAGTGTTGTTGGGTGTTGAGGCTGAGAGGTGTTGCTGAGGAGAACATAAAGCTGCGTATAGACTGGTATGGGTTCCAAGTCTACCGCTGGAAAAAAATTAGCCAATCATGAGTCCATTTGATTGGGAAAGAAGTAAATAACTCAAAAATGGGAAAGACATGGGATTAAATAGCGGTAGCGAGCAATTAAATCCAAGATGTTTATACCTATATTTTCATTGCGAATGCAACAAACTGAAAGCAACTGTCTAAAAAGCAGTAACTGTAGCCCGCGCACGCGCACACACGCACACAATGGGGAACAGCAGAGAGGTAAAATATGCTAAATGTATCATGATTGAGAAACAAGATCTAATAGATTATTCCGTTTTTGAGACTGTTATAGCAATACTGGTCCAATTATACATAAAGTTATGAACTTAGAGATGACTTATTAAAACTTAGAGGGAATTTTAATTGGAAGACCATATAGCTTCCAAATCATTGAAGAGAAAACTAACCTCACAAAAATTAATCAATGCAGCTAAGATGGAGTAACGGAGACCGTATTTACCATCGTAGGATAGACCCCAATGTGGATAAAATCTATGAAGCAATGCTTTTTAAGCCATGTGAAAACGATCATCCACTAGGACCTCGTCCTGCCGCCTCCATACCCAGGCTGCTAGGCCTCCTACTGCCACTACCAAGGATGTCCACCAGGTGGCGACATTGCCCCCCTCTGCTCCTGCTGCAGAGCCAGTCCTGAGCAGCCCTGCTCCAGGTTTTGGCAGGCCGCTCCCAGAAGCGCGCTCGTGGGCCTTGCTCCCTTTTAGCCACCAGCAAAGGGATCGAGGATGAGCACTGAGCCTCCTTACTCATCGAAGATCTAGGAACCTATCTGATTTCTGAGCAGCCCTTTACCCTCGTCTGCCGTCAGGTACTCTCCACCCGACTTGCAGAGTCCGCGGCTTGGGCAGCCTGCACGCTGGCCCCGGCCCGTCAGAATCTCTTCCCCCCACCCCCACCCCACCCCACCCCCACCACCCCGGCCAAGAGGCCACGCGCGGTCGTGAGCAGGGCTCCAGGCCTCTGGAGCCGCGGCCGCTTGGACTGCGTCCTGGCCCTGGGCTCGCGAGCTCCATGCCCTGGGCTGAGTCACTTAACATCTCTAAGCTAGTTTCCTCATCAGTACAATGAGGGCATAATCAGTATGGGGGGGGTTGGATCAGAATCTGGGGGGGACTACATTTCTGGTGATTGAAGATTATTTTCAGTTTGAATTATACAGTGAGGGACACCATACAATTTTTACTACTGCAGACTTCTGAAGGACAGCTTCTAGTATTCTTAAAACTAATGCATGCACGTACACACAAACACACGTGCACACACACTGACTCTGCTCCGCCTACATCCCCACGCGCACACACACGGAGTCATGGACCACACACACCCCCACAACATACACACAACCACACACGTCCTCAGGCGCGCGCACACACACGCAAAGTCACTGTCACGTGCCACAAACGTCCAGGCTCAACTTTAGAATTCCCAGACTCAGGGGAGTCCTGCGAAGAAAGCGACAGTGCGGGGAGAGCCGATTCCCAGTCTCTGACCGCCAGCCTGACCCTTTTCTTCCCAATGCTGGGTCCATCCCATGCCCCAAGGGGCCTTGGATGTGCACAGGGGGACACTCAGACCTCACATCCGGGCTCTGTCCGTAACCTCCATGCCAACAGCTGCCCGTTGGCCTCTCTGTGAGTCCTGGGATGCTGAACTCCGGGGAGAGCCGGTGCAGAAACTACAAGTGGGTCAGGGGCTGCTGGGGCAGGGCATTCGGGGTCCTGGGATTCCAGAGCACGGGGTGGAGCCAATGGGCGTGTCCCCTTGGCCCTGCTGACTCCACCCCGTAGAGGGCGTGGCCAGAGGGCGTGTCAGGGCCAGAGGGACCCTCTGTAGTTCAGGACCCAGGACAGCGCGGGGGTGTCGGGGGTGGGGGTTGGGGGGCCGCCCCTTGCCGTGGTCTAAGGGCAGAAGCCCTAAGGAAGGGCCGGAGGAGGCTGTAAGGTATCCTCACTGCCATCCATTAAAAAAACCAAAGCCCGCCACAGGCGAGGGTGGGGAGGGTTTTGCTAGAACAAGGGAAAGACGCTCGCAGAGGTCTGGCCGCAGAGGGCTGGGGGGCTTGCCAGGCTGATGAGGAACCGAGAGGCCGTCGGCCTCTAAACTCCACACGAATTCCTCCGGGTGACCCTGAGATGCAGGGAGACACGGAAAGCACGGTAAACACAGGCCGGAAGCTCAGCAGCCTGTTGCTTGCTTCACCGTCCGTCTGGCCTCCCCTCTGCTAGCAAGCAGCCTTTACCGCATCACCCACGGCTGACCCGGCTCAGGATTCCAGCTGATTTTCCACGGGTGGCATCACTTGCTGGTGACACGAAGCAGGCACGTTAGCCACCTCCCAAACCCTGAGGCTCCTCCTGGGAGGAGCCTGCGGGCCCCCAGTCCAGCCTCTGCGCCACGATGCTCCTTAGTGCCGCTCCCGGTTCGCTGCCCCGGCCTCTAGCTCTGGCCGGAACCTCGCTGGATTGGCGATAAATGGCACCCATGCACCACGGGTAAGCTTGGGGTCCAGATGTGACCATGGCTCGTCTCTTCTTCCCATCGATTGGGGGATTGTTCGGGCTTCATGTCATCGTGTTGGCAGGAAGGCCAGCACCGCCCCCCTGAGACCTCCCTGAAGACACATAGAAACATAGGACACAATGCAGCCCATCTCTTTGTTTTAAAACACCTTTACAGGGCTACGATTTCTGTTCCGTCAATTAGACACATCTCACGTGTAGTATTTGATCAATTTTCATACGTGTCTACACCCAGAAAGCCATCGCCACAATCAAGAGAGCTAACATGTCCACCACTCCCCAAGACGGGCAATTTTCCGATTCCCATATTTACCCCTTCCCACCGCCGTCCCTCCCTGGTAACCATAAGTTTGTTTCTCTATGTCTGTGGCTCTATTTGTCTTTTGCAGTTAAGATCATTTCTGTCTTTTTTTCTTAGATTTCACATGGAAGTTGTGTCATGCGGCATTTTTCTCTCTTCTGGCTTACTTCACTCAGAAGGACTGTCTCTGTGTCCAACCATGTTGCCGCAAATGGCATGGTTCCATCCTTTTTCGCGGCTGTGTAGTATTCCGCGGCATAAAAAGACAACGACTTCTTTATCCAGTCACCAGTCGTTAGATGTTGGGGTTAGTTCCACGTCCTGGCTAATACAAATAGGGCTGCTGTGAGCATTGAGGTGCATGGGACTTTTTGAGTTAGAGTTTTCTCTTGACATATCCCCAGGCGTGGGAAGGCTGGATCATCAGGTAAGTCCATCTGTAGGTTTTTAAGGAACCTCCATCCCGTCTTCTCTAGTGACAATGCAGCCCGTCTTACTGAAGCAGAGCCATGCTCACAAAGTAACGGATATTCCTAGAGGCCAGACATGACGTGCATTCAGCTTGGCCTGTTCCAGAAGAAGAGGGCAGTCTGGCAGGGCTGGAGGAGAGTGACCAGGGGAGTGTGGGACAGGCAGGATTCACACCACGTGGGGACATGACAGGCTGGGATAAGGAGCCTGGGCTTCCAGTCATGCCTTGGTAAGCATGGGGCACTGGTTCCAGGACTCCCCACAGATGCCAAAATCCATGGATGCTGATGCCTCTTATACAAAATGACATAGGACTTTATTTTTTACATACAAACATACTTTTCTTCCACGTTGCTGTCGTTTTTACAATGTTGTGTCGAATTCCAGTCTAGAGCACAATTTTCCACTTATGCATAAACATACCCATACAGTCATTGTCACATTCTCTTTCGCTGTGTCCTCCTGTGTACTTTAAATCATCTCTAGGTGACGCGCGGCATGCAAGGCAACGTGAATGCTATGTAAGCGGTTGCCGGTGTGTGGCAAGTTCAATTGTCGCTTTTCGAAACTTTCCGTTTTTTCCCGAATATTTTCAACCCACAGTTAGTTGAATCGGCTGGATCGGGAGCCCCTAGATACAGAGAACCCCCAAGCCCTTCCCACCTCGGACATTTCCACTGGAAGCGCTGAAGGGGCCCAAAGAGAGGAGAAGAGCGCCCTCTAGCGGCTGCAAACGCTGAGGCATTCCTTCAGCCTATGCAGCGCGGGAGAGAAGGTTTCGGGCCGACTAGCGCAAAAGGAGGGCCCGCCTGGACAGGAAGGAGGAAGGACGACAGCGGAAGCCAGCTCGCACCCTTCCTGGAGCTAGCTGGTTGCAGTGAGGGACGCCGAGGAACTGGGGACACGTCGCGTGGGGAGGGGGGGGGCAATCGTGGCGGCCAGGAGCAGGGTTCACACAGCTGGCACCCAGTTTGCACGATCAAAATGACAAGGAGAGGGGGTGGGGGGAAGGGGCTGCCTCAGCACCGGGATCCTGACAAGGGCCATAGCGCCGCGACCTCAGCTAATGCGGCTCCCCTGCTAAGCCAGAAAAAGGAAACTGTGAGGCAAGATACTGCAGATTCCACCGCAGCCACACGGATGACTAGATCTCTAACCTGACAAAATGGAACCCTCGGAAACAGGAATCTTCCCTTTCTTCTACATTTTGACCTTGGCACAGGGAGCCACACTTCTCTGACGGGAACCGTCTTTACTCCGGCAGAGAGCTCAGTTTTCCAGGAATAAGTATGGAGAAAAAGTGTGCCGTGATGGTTTAGCAGTTCAAAGCGGAAGCCCGTCTTAGAAACGGGAAAAACATGCTTCTCAATGAAGTCGAGTTATGGCACGAAGCAGGAGGAAGTTTAAGGAAATCTCTCTTAATATCCATTCACCAGACAAGACTAGCCAGTCCTAAAAAGGCAGCACGTTAAATCAAGGAAGATTCTTGCTTCCTTTCTGGGGCGGGAGGGGGGCGGGGGGACATGAGAAACAATGCCGCATTTTAAAACAAGCCTTGGGGCCCTAGATACGGAGAGTGTTGTTGGGTGTTGAGGCTGAGAGGTGTTGCTGAGGAGAACATAAAGCTGCGTATAGACTGGTATGGGTTCCAAGTCTACCGCTGGAAAAAAATTAGCCAATCATGAGTCCATTTGATTGGGAAAGAAGTAAATAACTCAAAAATGGGAAAGACATGGGATTAAATAGCGGTAGCGAGCAATTAAATCCAAGATGTTTATACCTATATTTTCATTGCGAATGCAACAAACTGAAAGCAACTGTCTAAAAAGCAGTAACTGTAGCCCGCGCACGCGCACACACGCACACAATGGGGAACAGCAGAGAGGTAAAATATGCTAAATGTATCATGATTGAGAAACAAGATCTAATAGATTATTCCGTTTTTGAGACTGTTATAGCAATACTGGTCCAATTATACATAAAGTTATGAACTTAGAGATGACTTATTAAAACTTAGAGGGAATTTTAATTGGAAGACCATATAGCTTCCAAATCATTGAAGAGAAAACTAACCTCACAAAAATTAATCAATGCAGCTAAGATGGAGTAACGGAGACCGTATTTACCATCGTAGGATAGACCCCAATGTGGATAAAATCTATGAAGCAATGCTTTTTAAGCCATGTGAAAACGATCATCCACTAGGACCTCGTCCTGCCGCCTCCATACCCAGGCTGCTAGGCCTCCTACTGCCACTACCAAGGATGTCCACCAGGTGGCGACATTGCCCCCCTCTGCTCCTGCTGCAGAGCCAGTCCTGAGCAGCCCTGCTCCAGGTTTTGGCAGGCCGCTCCCAGAAGCGCGCTCGTGGGCCTTGCTCCCTTTTAGCCACCAGCAAAGGGATCGAGGATGAGCACTGAGCCTCCTTACTCATCGAAGATCTAGGAACCTATCTGATTTCTGAGCAGCCCTTTACCCTCGTCTGCCGTCAGGTACTCTCCACCCGACTTGCAGAGTCCGCGGCTTGGGCAGCCTGCACGCTGGCCCCGGCCCGTCAGAATCTCTTCCCCCCACCCCCACCCCACCCCACCCCCACCACCCCGGCCAAGAGGCCACGCGCGGTCGTGAGCAGGGCTCCAGGCCTCTGGAGCCGCGGCCGCTTGGACTGCGTCCTGGCCCTGGGCTCGCGAGCTCCATGCCCTGGGCTGAGTCACTTAACATCTCTAAGCTAGTTTCCTCATCAGTACAATGAGGGCATAATCAGTATGGGGGGGGGATCAGAATCTGGGGGGGACTACATTTCTGGTGATTGAAGATTATTTTCAGTTTGAATTATACAGTGAGGGACACCATACAATTTTTACTACTGCAGACTTCTGAAGGACAGCTTCTAGTATTCTTAAAACTAATGCATGCACGTACACACAAACACACGTGCACACACACTGACTCTGCTCCGCCTACATCCCCACGCGCACACACACGGAGTCATGGACCACACACACCCCCACAACATACACACAACCACACACGTCCTCAGGCGCGCGCACACACACGCAAAGTCACTGTCACGTGCCACAAACGTCCAGGCTCAACTTTAGAATTCCCAGACTCAGGGGAGTCCTGCGAAGAAAGCGACAGTGCGGGGAGAGCCGATTCCCAGTCTCTGACCGCCAGCCTGACCCTTTTCTTCCCAATGCTGGGTCCATCCCATGCCCCAAGGGGCCTTGGATGTGCACAGGGGGACACTGAGACCTCACATCCGGGCTCTGTCCGTAACCTCCATGCCAACAGCTGCCCGTTGGCCTCTCTGTGAGTCCTGGGATGCTGAACTCCGGGGAGAGCCGGTGCAGAAACTACAAGTGGGTCAGGGGCTGCTGGGGCAGGGCATTCGGGGTCCTGGGATTCCAGAGCACGGGGTGGAGCCAATGGGCGTGTCCCCTTGGCCCTGCTGACTCCACCCCGTAGAGGGCGTGGCCAGAGGGCGTGTCAGGGCCAGAGGGACCCTCTGTAGTTCAGGACCCAGGACAGCGCGGGGGTGTCGGGGGTGGGGGTTGGGGGGCCGCCCCTTGCCGTGCTCTAAGGGCAGAAGCCCTAAGGAAGGGCCGGAGGAGGCTGTAAGGTATCCTCACTGCCATCCATTAAAAAAACAAAAGCCCGCCGCAGGCGAGGGTGGGGAGGGTTTTGCTAGAACAAGGGAAAGACGCTCGCAGAGGTCTGGCCGCAGAGGGCTGGGGGGCTTGCCAGGCTGATGAGGAACCGAGAGGCCGTCGGCCTCTAAACTCCACACGAATTCCTCCGGGTGACCCTGAGATGCAGGGAGACACGGAAAGCACGGTAAACACAGGCCGGAAGCTCAGCAGCCTGTTGCTTGCTTCACCGTCCGTCTGGCCTCCCCTCTGCTAGCAAGCAGCCTTTACCGCATCACCCACGGCTGACCTGGCTCAGGATTCCAGCTGATTTTCCACGGGTGGCATCACTTGCTGGTGACACGAAGCAGGCACGTTAGCCACCTCCCAAACCCTGAGGCTCCTCCTGGGAGGAGCCTGCGGGCCCCCAGTCCAGCCTCTGCGCCACGATGCTCCTTAGTGCCGCTCCCGGTTCGCTGCCCCGGCCTCTAGCTCTGGCCGGAACCTCGCTGGATTGGCGATAAATGGCACCCATGCACCACGGGTAAGCTTGGGGTCCAGATGTGACCATGGCTCGTCTCTTCTTCCCATCGATTGGGGGATTGTTCGGGCTTCATGTCATCGTGTTGGCAGGAAGGCCAGCACCGCCCCCCTGAGACCTCCCTGAAGACACATAGAAACATAGGACACAATGCAGCCCATCTCTTTGTTTTAAAACACCTTTACAGGGCTACGATTTCTGTTCCGTCAATTAGACACATCTCACGTGTAGTATTCGATCAATTTTCATACGTGTCTACACCCAGAAAGCCATCGCCACAATCAAGAGAGCTAACATGTCCACCACTCCCCAAGACGGGCAATTTTCCGATTCCCATATTTACCCCTTCCCACCGCCGTCCCTCCCTGGTAACCATAAGTTTGTTTCTCTATGTCTGTGGCTCTATTTGTCTTTTGCAGTTAAGATCATTTCTGTCTTTTTTTCTTAGATTTCACATGGAAGTTGTGTCATGCGGCATTTTTCTCTCTTCTGGCTTACTTCACTCAGAAGGACTGTCTCTGTGTCCAACCATGTTGCCGCAAATGGCATGGTTCCATCCTTTTTCGCGGCTGTGTAGTATTCCGCGGCATAAAAAGACAACGACTTCTTTATCCAGTCACCAGTCGTTAGATGTTGGGGTTAGTTCCACGTCCTGGCTAATACAAATAGGGCTGCTGTGAGCATTGAGGTGCATGGGACTTTTTGAGTTAGAGTTTTCTCTTGACATATCCCCAGGCGTGGGAAGGCTGGATCATCAGGTAAGTCCATCTGTAGGTTTTTAAGGAACCTCCATCCCGTCTTCTCTAGTGACAATGCAGCCCGTCTTACTGAAGCAGAGCCATGCTCACAAAGTAACGGATATTCCTAGAGGCCAGACATGACGTGCATTCAGCTTGGCCTGTTCCAGAAGAAGAGGGCAGTCTGGCAGGGCTGGAGGAGAGTGACCAGGGGAGTGTGGGACAGGCAGGATTCACACCACGTGGGGACATGACAGGCTGGGATAAGGAGCCTGGGCTTCCAGTCATGCCTTGGTAAGCATGGGGCACTGGTTCCAGGACTCCCCACAGATGCCAAAATCCATGGATGCTGATGCCTCTTATACAAAATGACATAGGACTTTATTTTTTACATACAAACATACTTTTCTTCCACGTTGCTGTCGTTTTTACAATGTTGTGTCGAATTCCAGTCTAGAGCACAATTTTCCACTTATGCATAAACATACCCATACAGTCATTGTCACATTCTCTTTCGCTGTGTCCTCCTGTGTACTTTAAATCATCTCTAGGTGACGCGCGGCATGCAAGGCAACGTGAATGCTATGTAAGCGGTTGCCGGTGTGTGGCAAGTTCAATTGTCGCTTTTCGAAACTTTCCGTTTTTTCCCGAATATTTTCAACCCACAGTTAGTTGAATCGGCTGGATCGGGAGCCCCTAGATACAGAGAACCCCCAAGCCCTTCCCACCTCGGACATTTCCACTGGAAGCGCTGAAGGGGCCCAAAGAGAGGAGAAGAGCGCCCTCTAGCGGCTGCAAACGCTGAGGCATTCCTTCAGCCTATGCAGCGCGGGAGAGAAGGTTTCGGGCCGACTAGCGCAAAAGGAGGGCCCGCCTGGACAGGAAGGAGGAAGGACGACAGCGGAAGCCAGCTCGCACCCTTCCTGGAGCTAGCTGGTTGCAGTGAGGGATGCCGAGGAACTGGGGACACGTCGCGTGGGGAGGGGGGCGGCAATCGTGGCGGCCAGGAGCAGGGTTCACACAGCTGGCACCCAGTTTGCACGATCAAAATGACAAGGAGAGGGGGTGGGGGGAAGGGGCTGCCTCAGCACCGGGATCCTGACAAGGGCCATAGCGCCGCGACCTCAGCTAATGCGGCTCCCCTGCTAAGCCAGAAAAAGGAAACTGTGAGGCAAGATACTGCAGATTCCACCGCAGCCACACGGATGACTAGATCTCTAACCTGACAAAATGGAACCCTCGGAAACAGGAATCTTCCCTTTCTTCTACATTTTGACCTTGGCACAGGGAGCCACACTTCTCTGACGGGAACCGTCTTTACTCCGGCAGAGAGCTCAGTTTTCCAGGAATAAGTATGGAGAAAAAGTGTGCCGTGATGGTTTAGCAGTTCAAAGCGGAAGCCCGTCTTAGAAACGGGAAAAACATGCTTCTCAATGAAGTCGAGTTATGGCACGAAGCAGGAGGAAGTTTAAGGAAATCTCTCTTAATATCCATTCACCAGACAAGACTAGCCAGTCCTAAAAAGGCAGCACGTTAAATCAAGGAAGATTCTTGCTTCCTTTCTGGGGCGGGAGGGGGGAGGGGGGACATGAGAAACAATGCCGCATTTTAAAACAAGCCTTGGGGCCCTAGATACGGAGAGTGTTGTTGGGTGTTGAGGCTGAGAGGTGTTGCTGAGGAGAACATAAAGCTGCGTATAGACTGGTATGGGTTCCAAGTCTACCGCTGGAAAAAAATTAGCCAATCATGAGTCCATTTGATTGGGAAAGAAGTAAATAACTCAAAAATGGGAAAGACATGGGATTAAATAGCGGTAGCGAGCAATTAAATCCAAGATGTTTATACCTATATTTTCATTGCGAATGCAACAAACTGAAAGCAACTGTCTAAAAAGCAGTAACTGTAGCCCGCGCACGCGCACACACGCACACAATGGGGAACAGCAGAGAGGTAAAATATGCTAAATGTATCATGATTGAGAAACAAGATCTAATAGATTATTCCGTTTTTGAGACTGTTATAGCAATACTGGTCCAATTATACATAAAGTTATGAACTTAGAGATGACTTATTAAAACTTAGAGGGAATTTTAATTGGAAGACCATATAGCTTCCAAATCATTGAAGAGAAAACTAACCTCACAAAAATTAATCAATGCAGCTAAGATGGAGTAACGGAGACCGTATTTACCATCGTAGGATAGACCCCAATGTGGATAAAATCTATGAAGCAATGCTTTTTAAGCCATGTGAAAACGATCATCCACTAGGACCTCGTCCTGCCGCCTCCATACCCAGGCTGCTAGGCCTCCTACTGCCACTACCAAGGATGTCCACCAGGTGGCGACATTGCCCCCCTCTGCTCCTGCTGCAGAGCCAGTCCTGAGCAGCCCTGCTCCAGGTTTTGGCAGGCCGCTCCCAGAAGCGCGCTCGTGGGCCTTGCTCCCTTTTAGCCACCAGCAAAGGGATCGAGGATGAGCACTGAGCCTCCTTACTCATCGAAGATCTAGGAACCTATCTGATTTCTGAGCAGCCCTTTACCCTCGTCTGCCGTCAGGTACTCTCCACCCGACTTGCAGAGTCCGCGGCTTGGGCAGCCTGCACGCTGGCCCCGGCCCGTCAGAATCTCTTCCCCCCACCCCCACCCCACCCCACCCCCACCACCCCGGCCAAGAGGCCACGCGCGGTCGTGAGCAGGGCTCCAGGCCTCTGGAGCCGCGGCCGCTTGGACTGCGTCCTGGCCCTGGGCTCGCGAGCTCCATGCCCTGGGCTGAGTCACTTAACATCTCTAAGCTAGTTTCCTCATCAGTACAATGAGGGCATAATCAGTATGGGGGGGGGATCAGAATCTGGGGGGGACTACATTTCTGGTGATTGAAGATTATTTTCAGTTTGAATTATACAGTGAGGGACACCATACAATTTTTACTACTGCAGACTTCTGAAGGACAGCTTCTAGTATTCTTAAAACTAATGCATGCACGTACACACAAACACACGTGCACACACACTGACTCTGCTCCGCCTACATCCCCACGCGCACACACACGGAGTCATGGACCACACACACCCCCACAACATACACACAACCACACACGTCCTCAGGCGCGCGCACACACACGCAAAGTCACTGTCACGTGCCACAAACGTCCAGGCTCAACTTTAGAATTCCCAGACTCAGGGGAGTCCTGCGAAGAAAGCGACAGTGCGGGGAGAGCCGATTCCCAGTCTCTGACCGCCAGCCTGACCCTTTTCTTCCCAATGCTGGGTCCATCCCATGCCCCAAGGGGCCTTGGATGTGCACAGGGGGACACTCAGACCTCACATCCGGGCTCTGTCCGTAACCTCCATGCCAACAGCTGCCCGTTGGCCTCTCTGTGAGTCCTGGGATGCTGAACTCCGGGGAGAGCCGGTGCAGAAACTACAAGTGGGTCAGGGGCTGCTGGGGCAGGGCATTCGGGGTCCTGGGATTCCAGAGCACGGGGTGGAGCCAATGGGCGTGTCCCCTTGGCCCTGCTGACTCCACCCCGTAGAGGGCGTGGCCAGAGGGCGTGTCAGGGCCAGAGGGACCCTCTGTAGTTCAGGACCCAGGACAGCGCGGGGGTGTCGGGGGTGGGGGTTGGGGGGCCGCCCCTTGCCGTGGTCTAAGGGCAGAAGCCCTAAGGAAGGGCCGGAGGAGGCTGTAAGGTATCCTCACTGCCATCCATTAAAAAAACAAAAGCCCGCCGCAGGCGAGGGTGGGGAGGGTTTTGCTAGAACAAGGGAAAGACGCTCGCAGAGGTCTGGCCGCAGAGGGCTGGGGGGCTTGCCAGGCTGATGAGGAACCGAGAGGCCGTCGGCCTCTAAACTCCACACGAATTCCTCCGGGTGACCCTGAGATGCAGGGAGACACGGAAAGCACGGTAAACACAGGCCGGAAGCTCAGCAGCCTGTTGCTTGCTTCACCGTCCGTCTGGCCTCCCCTCTGCTAGCAAGCAGCCTTTACCGCATCACCCACGGCTGACCCGGCTCAGGATTCCAGCTGATTTTCCACGGGTGGCATCACTTGCTGGTGACACGAAGCAGGCACGTTAGCCACCTCCCAAACCCTGAGGCTCCTCCTGGGAGGAGCCTGCGGGCCCCCAGTCCAGCCTCTGCGCCACGATGCTCCTTAGTGCCGCTCCCGGTTCGCTGCCCCGGCCTCTAGCTCTGGCCGGAACCTCGCTGGATTGGCGATAAATGGCACCCATGCACCACGGGTAAGCTTGGGGTCCAGATGTGACCATGGCTCGTCTCTTCTTCCCATCGATTGGGGGATTGTTCGGGCTTCATGTCATCGTGTTGGCAGGAAGGCCAGCACCGCCCCCCTGAGACCTCCCTGAAGACACATAGAAACATAGGACACAATGCAGCCCATCTCTTTGTTTTAAAACACCTTTACAGGGCTACGATTTCTGTTCCGTCAATTAGACACATCTCACGTGTAGTATTTGATCAATTTTCATACGTGTCTACACCCAGAAAGCCATCGCCACAATCAAGAGAGCTAACATGTCCACCACTCCCCAAGACGGGCAATTTTCCGATTCCCATATTTACCCCTTCCCACCGCCGTCCCTCCCTGGTAACCATAAGTTTGTTTCTCTATGTCTGTGGCTCTATTTGTCTTTTGCAGTTAAGATCATTTCTGTCTTTTTTTCTTAGATTTCACATGGAAGTTGTGTCATGCGGCATTTTTCTCTCTTCTGGCTTACTTCACTCAGAAGGACTGTCTCTGTGTCCAACCATGTTGCCGCAAATGGCATGGTTCCATCCTTTTTCGCGGCTGTGTAGTATTCCGCGGCATAAAAAGACAACGACTTCTTTATCCAGTCACCAGTCGTTAGATGTTGGGGTTAGTTCCACGTCCTGGCTAATACAAATAGGGCTGCTGTGAGCATTGAGGTGCATGGGACTTTTTGAGTTAGAGTTTTCTCTTGACATATCCCCAGGCGTGGGAAGGCTGGATCATCAGGTAAGTCCATCTGTAGGTTTTTAAGGAACCTCCATCCCGTCTTCTCTAGTGACAATGCAGCCCGTCTTACTGAAGCAGAGCCATGCTCACAAAGTAACGGATATTCCTAGAGGCCAGACATGACGTGCATTCAGCTTGGCCTGTTCCAGAAGAAGAGGGCAGTCTGGCAGGGCTGGAGGAGAGTGACCAGGGGAGTGTGGGACAGGCAGGATTCACACCACGTGGGGACATGACAGGCTGGGATAAGGAGCCTGGGCTTCCAGTCATGCCTTGGTAAGCATGGGGCACTGGTTCCAGGACTCCCCACAGATGCCAAAATCCATGGATGCTGATGCCTCTTATACAAAATGACATAGGACTTTATTTTTTACATACAAACATACTTTTCTTCCACGTTGCTGTCGTTTTTACAATGTTGTGTCGAATTCCAGTCTAGAGCACAATTTTCCACTTATGCATAAACATACCCATACAGTCATTGTCACATTCTCTTTCGCTGTGTCCTCCTGTGTACTTTAAATCATCTCTAGGTGACGCGCGGCATGCAAGGCAACGTGAATGCTATGTAAGCGGTTGCCGGTGTGTGGCAAGTTCAATTGTCGCTTTTCGAAACTTTCCGTTTTTTCCCGAATATTTTCAACCCACAGTTAGTTGAATCGGCTGGATCGGGAGCCCCTAGATACAGAGAACCCCCAAGCCCTTCCCACCTCGGACATTTCCACTGGAAGCGCTGAAGGGGCCCAAAGAGAGGAGAAGAGCGCCCTCTAGCGGCTGCAAACGCTGAGGCATTCCTTCAGCCTATGCAGCGCGGGAGAGAAGGTTTCGGGCCGACTAGCGCAAAAGGAGGGCCCGCCTGGACAGGAAGGAGGAAGGACGACAGCGGAAGCCAGCTCGCACCCTTCCTGGAGCTAGCTGGTTGCAGTGAGGGACGCCGAGGAACTGGGGACACGTCGCGTGGGGAGGGGGGGGGCAATCGTGGCGGCCAGGAGCAGGGTTCACACAGCTGGCACCCAGTTTGCACGATCAAAATGACAAGGAGAGGGGGTGGGGGGAAGGGGCTGCCTCAGCACCGGGATCCTGACAAGGGCCATAGCGCCGCGACCTCAGCTAATGCGGCTCCCCTGCTAAGCCAGAAAAAGGAAACTGTGAGGCAAGATACTGCAGATTCCACCGCAGCCACACGGATGACTAGATCTCTAACCTGACAAAATGGAACCCTCGGAAACAGGAATCTTCCCTTTCTTCTACATTTTGACCTTGGCACAGGGAGCCACACTTCTCTGACGGGAACCGTCTTTACTCCGGCAGAGAGCTCAGTTTTCCAGGAATAAGTATGGAGAAAAAGTGTGCCGTGATGGTTTAGCAGTTCAAAGCGGAAGCCCGTCTTAGAAACGGGAAAAACCTGCTTCTCAATGAAGTCGAGTTATGGCACGAAGCAGGAGGAAGTTTAAGGAAATCTCTCTTAATATCCATTCAGCAGACAAGACTAGCCAGTCCTAAAAAGGCAGCACGTTAAATCAAGGAAGATTCTTGCTTCCTTTTTGGGGCGGGAGGGGGGCGGGGGGACATGAGAAACAATGCCGCATTTTAAAACAAGCCTTGGGGCCCTAGATACGGAGAGTGTTGTTGGGTGTTGAGGCTGAGAGGTGTTGCTGAGGAGAACATAAAGCTGCGTATAGACTGGTATGGGTTCCAAGTCTACCGCTGGAAAAAAATTAGCCAATCATGAGTCCATTTGATTGGGAAAGAAGTAAATAACTCAAAAATGGGAAAGACATGGGATTAAATAGCGGTAGCGAGCAATTAAATCCAAGATGTTTATACCTATATTTTCATTGCGAATGCAACAAACTGAAAGCAACTGTCTAAAAAGCAGTAACTGTAGCCCGCGCACGCGCACACACGCACACAATGGGGAACAGCAGAGAGGTAAAATATGCTAAATGTATCATGATTGAGAAACAAGATCTAATAGATTATTCCGTTTTTGAGACTGTTATAGCAATACTGGTCCAATTATACATAAAGTTATGAACTTAGAGATGACTTATTAAAACTTAGAGGGAATTTTAATTGGAAGACCATATAGCTTCCAAATCATTGAAGAGAAAACTAACCTCACAAAAATTAATCAATGCAGCTAAGATGGAGTAACGGAGACCGTATTTACCATCGTAGGATAGACCCCAATGTGGATAAAATCTATGAAGCAATGCTTTTTAAGCCATGTGAAAACGATCATCCACTAGGACCTCGTCCTGCCGCCTCCATACCCAGGCTGCTAGGCCTCCTACTGCCACTACCAAGGATGTCCACCAGGTGGCGACATTGCCCCCCTCTGCTCCTGCTGCAGAGCCAGTCCTGAGCAGCCCTGCTCCAGGTTTTGGCAGGCCGCTCCCAGAAGCGCGCTCGTGGGCCTTGCTCCCTTTTAGCCACCAGCAAAGGGATCGAGGATGAGCACTGAGCCTCCTTACTCATCAAAGATCTAGGAACCTATCTGATTTCTGAGCAGCCCTTTACCCTCGTCTGCCGTCAGGTACTCTCCACCCGACTTGCAGAGTCCGCGGCTTGGGCAGCCTGCACGCTGGCCCCGGCCCGTCAGAATCTCTTCCCCCCACCCCCACCCCACCCCACCCCCACCACCCCGGCCAAGAGGCCACGCGCGGTCGTGAGCAGGGCTCCAGGCCTCTGGAGCCGCGGCCGCTTGGACTGCGTCCTGGCCCTGGGCTCGCGAGCTCCATGCCCTGGGCTGAGTCACTTAACATCTCTAAGCTAGTTTCCTCATCAGTACAATGAGGGCATAATCAGTATGGGGGGGGGATCAGAATCTGGGGGGGACTACATTTCTGGTGATTGAAGATTATTTTCAGTTTGAATTATACAGTGAGGGACACCATACAATTTTTACTACTGCAGACTTCTGAAGGACAGCTTCTAGTATTCTTAAAACTAATGCATGCACGTACACACAAACACACGTGCACACACACTGACTCTGCTCCGCCTACATCCCCACGCGCACACACACGGAGTCATGGACCACACACACCCCCACAACATACACACAACCACACACGTCCTCAGGCGCGCGCACACACACGCAAAGTCACTGTCACGTGCCACAAACGTCCAGGCTCAACTTTAGAATTCCCAGACTCAGGGGAGTCCTGCGAAGAAAGCGACAGTGCGGGGAGAGCCGATTCCCAGTCTCTGACCGCCAGCCTGACCCTTTTCTTCCCAATGCTGGGTCCATCCCATGCCCCAAGGGGCCTTGGATGTGCACAGGGGGACACTCAGACCTCACATCCGGGCTCTGTCCGTAACCTCCATGCCAACAGCTGCCCGTTGGCCTCTCTGTGAGTCCTGGGATGCTGAACTCCGGGGAGAGCCGGTGCAGAAACTACAAGTGGGTCAGGGGCTGCTGGGGCAGGGCATTCGGGGTCCTGGGATTCCAGAGCACGGGGTGGAGCCAATGGGCGTGTCCCCTTGGCCCTGCTGACTCCACCCCGTAGAGGGCGTGGCCAGAGGGCGTGTCAGGGCCAGAGGGACCCTCTGTAGTTCAGGACCCAGGACAGCGCGGGGGTGTCGGGGGTGGGGGTTGGGGGGCCGCCCCTTGCCGTGCTCTAAGGGCAGAAGCCCTAAGGAAGGGCCGGAGGAGGCTGTAAGGTATCCTCACTGCCATCCATTAAAAAAACAAAAGCCCGCCGCAGGCGAGGGTGGGGAGGGTTTTGCTAGAACAAGGGAAAGACGCTCGCAGAGGTCTGGCCGCAGAGGGCTGGGGGGCTTGCCAGGCTGATGAGGAACCGAGAGGCCGTCGGCCTCTAAACTCCACGCGAATTCCTCCGGGTGACCCTGAGATGCAGGGAGACACGGAAAGCACGGTAAACACAGGCCGGAAGCTCAGCAGCCTGTTGCTTGCTTCACCGTCCGTCTGGCCTCCCCTCTGCTAGCAAGCAGCCTTTACCGCATCACCCACGGCTGACCCGGCTCAGGATTCCAGCTGATTTTCCACGGGTGGCATCACTTGCTGGTGACACGAAGCAGGCACGTTAGCCACCTCCCAAACCCTGAGGCTCCTCCTGGGAGGAGCCTGCGGGCCCCCAGTCCAGCCTCTGCGCCACGATGCTCCTTAGTGCCGCTCCCGGTTCGCTGCCCCGGCCTCTAGCTCTGGCCGGAACCTCGCTGGATTGGCGATAAATGGCACCCATGCACCACGGGTAAGCTTGGGGTCCAGATGTGACCATGGCTCGTCTCTTCTTCCCATCGATTGGGGGATTGTTCGGGCTTCATGTCATCGTGTTGGCAGGAAGGCCAGCACCGCCCCCCTGAGACCTCCCTGAAGACACATAGAAACATAGGACACAATGCAGCCCATCTCTTTGTTTTAAAACACCTTTACAGGGCTACGATTTCTGTTCCGTCAATTAGACACATCTCACGTGTAGTATTCGATCAATTTTCATACGTGTCTACACCCAGAAAGCCATCGCCACAATCAAGAGAGCTAACATGTCCACCACTCCCCAAGACGGGCAATTTTCCGATTCCCATATTTACCCCTTCCCACCGCCGTCCCTCCCTGGTAACCATAAGTTTGTTTCTCTATGTCTGTGGCTCTATTTGTCTTTTGCAGTTAAGATCATTTCTGTCTTTTTTTCTTAGATTTCACATGGAAGTTGTGTCATGCGGCATTTTTCTCTCTTCTGGCTTACTTCACTCAGAAGGACTGTCTCTGTGTCCAACCATGTTGCCGCAAATGGCATGGTTCCATCCTTTTTCGCGGCTGTGTAGTATTCCGCGGCATAAAAAGACAACGACTTCTTTATCCAGTCACCAGTCGTTAGATGTTGGGGTTAGTTCCACGTCCTGGCTAATACAAATAGGGCTGCTGTGAGCATTGAGGTGCATGGGACTTTTTGAGTTAGAGTTTTCTCTTGACATATCCCCAGGCGTGGGAAGGCTGGATCATCAGGTAAGTCCATCTGTAGGTTTTTAAGGAACCTCCATCCCGTCTTCTCTAGTGACAATGCAGCCCGTCTTACTGAAGCAGAGCCATGCTCACAAAGTAACGGATATTCCTAGAGGCCAGACATGACGTGCATTCAGCTTGGCCTGTTCCAGAAGAAGAGGGCAGTCTGGCAGGGCTGGAGGAGAGTGACCAGGGGAGTGTGGGACAGGCAGGATTCACACCACGTGGGGACATGACAGGCTGGGATAAGGAGCCTGGGCTTCCAGTCATGCCTTGGTAAGCATGGGGCACTGGTTCCAGGACTCCCCACAGATGCCAAAATCCATGGATGCTGATGCCTCTTATACAAAATGACATAGGACTTTATTTTTTACATACAAACATACTTTTCTTCCACGTTGCTGTCGTTTTTACAATGTTGTGTCGAATTCCAGTCTAGAGCACAATTTTCCACTTATGCATAAACATACCCATACAGTCATTGTCACATTCTCTTTCGCTGTGTCCTCCTGTGTACTTTAAATCATCTCTAGGTGACGCGCGGCATGCAAGGCAACGTGAATGCTATGTAAGCGGTTGCCGGTGTGTGGCAAGTTCAATTGTCGCTTTTCGAAACTTTCCGTTTTTTCCCGAATATTTTCAACCCACAGTTAGTTGAATCGGCTGGATCGGGAGCCCCTAGATACAGAGAACCCCCAAGCCCTTCCCACCTCGGACATTTCCACTGGAAGCGCTGAAGGGGCCCAAAGAGAGGAGAAGAGCGCCCTCTAGCGGCTGCAAACGCTGAGGCATTCCTTCAGCCTATGCAGCGCGGGAGAGAAGGTTTCGGGCCGACTAGCGCAAAAGGAGGGCCCGCCTGGACAGGAAGGAGGAAGGACGACAGCGGAAGCCAGCTCGCACCCTTCCTGGAGCTAGCTGGTTGCAGTGAGGGACGCCGAGGAACTGGGGACACGTCGCGTGGGGAGGGGGGGGGCAATCGTGGCGGCCAGGAGCAGGGTTCACACAGCTGGCACCCAGTTTGCACGATCAAAATGACAAGGAGAGGGGGTGGGGGGAAGGGGCTGCCTCAGCACCGGGATCCTGACAAGGGCCATAGCGCCGCGACCTCAGCTAATGCGGCTCCCCTGCTAAGCCAGAAAAAGGAAACTGTGAGGCAAGATACTGCAGATTCCACCGCAGCCACACGGATGACTAGATCTCTAACCTGACAAAATGGAACCCTCGGAAACAGGAATCTTCCCTTTCTTCTACATTTTGACCTTGGCACAGGGAGCCACACTTCTCTGACGGGAACCGTCTTTACTCCGGCAGAGAGCTCAGTTTTCCAGGAATAAGTATGGAGAAAAAGTGTGCCGTGATGGTTTAGCAGTTCAAAGCGGAAGCCCGTCTTAGAAACGGGAAAAACCTGCTTCTCAATGAAGTCGAGTTATGGCACGAAGCAGGAGGAAGTTTAAGGAAATCTCTCTTAATATCCATTCACCAGACAAGACTAGCCAGTCCTAAAAAGGCAGCACGTTAAATCAAGGAAGATTCTTGCTTCCTTTTTGGGGCGGGAGGGGGGCGGGGGGACATGAGAAACAATGCCGCATTTTAAAACAAGCCTTGGGGCCCTAGATACGGAGAGTGTTGTTGGGTGTTGAGGCTGAGAGGTGTTGCTGAGGAGAACATAAAGCTGCGTATAGACTGGTATGGGTTCCAAGTCTACCGCTGGAAAAAAATTAGCCAATCATGAGTCCATTTGATTGGGAAAGAAGTAAATAACTCAAAAATGGGAAAGACATGGGATTAAATAGCGGTAGCGAGCAATTAAATCCAAGATGTTTATACCTATATTTTCATTGCGAATGCAACAAACTGAAAGCAACTGTCTAAAAAGCAGTAACTGTAGCCCGCGCACGCGCACACACGCACACAGTGGGGAACAGCAGAGAGGTAAAATATGCTAAATGTATCATGATTGAGAAACAAGATCTAATAGATTATTCCGTTTTTGAGACTGTTATAGCAATACTGGTCCAATTATACATAAAGTTATGAACTTAGAGATGACTTATTAAAACTTAGAGGGAATTTTAATTGGAAGACCATATAGCTTCCAAATCATTGAAGAGAAAACTAACCTCACAAAAATTAATCAATGCAGCTAAGATGGAGTAACGGAGACCGTATTTACCATCGTAGGATAGACCCCAATGTGGATAAAATCTATGAAGCAATGCTTTTTAAGCCATGTGAAAACGATCATCCACTAGGACCTCGTCCTGCCGCCTCCATACCCAGGCTGCTAGGCCTCCTACTGCCACTACCAAGGATGTCCACCAGGTGGCGACATTGCCCCCCTCTGCTCCTGCTGCAGAGCCAGTCCTGAGCAGCCCTGCTCCAGGTTTTGGCAGGCCGCTCCCAGAAGCGCGCTCGTGGGCCTTGCTCCCTTTTAGCCACCAGCAAAGGGATCGAGGATGAGCACTGAGCCTCCTTACTCATCGAAGATCTAGGAACCTATCTGATTTCTGAGCAGCCCTTTACCCTCGTCTGCCGTCAGGTACTCTCCACCCGACTTGCAGAGTCCGCGGCTTGGGCAGCCTGCACGCTGGCCCCGGCCCGTCAGAATCTCTTCCCCCCACCCCCACCCCACCCCACCCCCACCACCCCGGCCAAGAGGCCACGCGCGGTCGTGAGCAGGGCTCCAGGCCTCTGGAGCCGCGGCCGCTTGGACTGCGTCCTGGCCCTGGGCTCGCGAGCTCCATGCCCTGGGCTGAGTCACTTAACATCTCTAAGCTAGTTTCCTCATCAGTACAATGAGGGCATAATCAGTATGGGGGGGGGATCAGAATCTGGGGGGGACTACATTTCTGGTGATTGAAGATTATTTTCAGTTTGAATTATACAGTGAGGGACACCATACAATTTTTACTACTGCAGACTTCTGAAGGACAGCTTCTAGTATTCTTAAAACTAATGCATGCACGTACACACAAACACACGTGCACACACACTGACTCTGCTCCGCCTACATCCCCACGCGCACACACACGGAGTCATGGACCACACACACCCCCACAACATACACACAACCACACACGTCCTCAGGCGCGCGCACACACACGCAAAGTCACTGTCACGTGCCACAAACGTCCAGGCTCAACTTTAGAATTCCCAGACTCAGGGGAGTCCTGCGAAGAAAGCGACAGTGCGGGGAGAGCCGATTCCCAGTCTCTGACCGCCAGCCTGACCCTTTTCTTCCCAATGCTGGGTCCATCCCATGCCCCAAGGGGCCTTGGATGTGCACAGGGGGACACTCAGACCTCACATCCGGGCTCTGTCCGTAACCTCCATGCCAACAGCTGCCCGTTGGCCTCTCTGTGAGTCCTGGGATGCTGAACTCCGGGGAGAGCCGGTGCAGAAACTACAAGTGGGTCAGGGGCTGCTGGGGCAGGGCATTCGGGGTCCTGGGATTCCAGAGCACGGGGTGGAGCCAATGGGCGTGTCCCCTTGGCCCTGCTGACTCCACCCCGTAGAGGGCGTGGCCAGAGGGCGTGTCAGGGCCAGAGGGACCCTCTGTAGTTCAGGACCCAGGACAGCGCGGGGGTGTCGGGGGTGGGGGTTGGGGGGCCGCCCCTTGCCGTGGTCTAAGGGCAGAAGCCCTAAGGAAGGGCCGGAGGAGGCTGTAAGGTATCCTCACTGCCATCCATTAAAAAAACAAAAGCCCGCCGCAGGCGAGGGTGGGGAGGGTTTTGCTAGAACAAGGGAAAGACGCTCGCAGAGGTCTGGCCGCAGAGGGCTGGGGGGCTTGCCAGGCTGATGAGGAACCGAGAGGCCGTCGGCCTCTAAACTCCACACGAATTCCTCCGGGTGACCCTGAGATGCAGGGAGACACGGAAAGCACGGTAAACACAGGCCGGAAGCTCAGCAGCCTGTTGCTTGCTTCACCGTCCGTCTGGCCTCCCCTCTGCTAGCAAGCAGCCTTTACCGCATCACCCACGGCTGACCCGGCTCAGGATTCCAGCTGATTTTCCACGGGTGGCATCACTTGCTGGTGACACGAAGCAGGCACGTTAGCCACCTCCCAAACCCTGAGGCTCCTCCTGGGAGGAGCCTGCGGGCCCCCAGTCCAGCCTCTGCGCCACGATGCTCCTTAGTGCCGCTCCCGGTTCGCTGCCCCGGCCTCTAGCTCTGGCCGGAACCTCGCTGGATTGGCGATAAATGGCACCCATGCACCACGGGTAAGCTTGGGGTCCAGATGTGACCATGGCTCGTCTCTTCTTCCCATCGATTGGGGGATTGTTCGGGCTTCATGTCATCGTGTTGGCAGGAAGGCCAGCACCGCCCCCCTGAGACCTCCCTGAAGACACATAGAAACATAGGACACAATGCAGCCCATCTCTTTGTTTTAAAACACCTTTACAGGGCTACGATTTCTGTTCCGTCAATTAGACACATCTCACGTGTAGTATTTGATCAATTTTCATACGTGTCTACACCCAGAAAGCCATCGCCACAATCAAGAGAGCTAACATGTCCACCACTCCCCAAGACGGGCAATTTTCCGATTCCCATATTTACCCCTTCCCACCGCCGTCCCTCCCTGGTAACCATAAGTTTGTTTCTCTATGTCTGTGGCTCTATTTGTCTTTTGCAGTTAAGATCATTTCTGTCTTTTTTTCTTAGATTTCACATGGAAGTTGTGTCATGCGGCATTTTTCTCTCTTCTGGCTTACTTCACTCAGAAGGACTGTCTCTGTGTCCAACCATGTTGCCGCAAATGGCATGGTTCCATCCTTTTTCGCGGCTGTGTAGTATTCCGCGGCATAAAAAGACAACGACTTCTTTATCCAGTCACCAGTCGTTAGATGTTGGGGTTAGTTCCACGTCCTGGCTAATACAAATAGGGCTGCTGTGAGCATTGAGGTGCATGGGACTTTTTGAGTTAGAGTTTTCTCTTGACATATCCCCAGGCGTGGGAAGGCTGGATCATCAGGTAAGTCCATCTGTAGGTTTTTAAGGAACCTCCATCCCGTCTTCTCTAGTGACAATGCAGCCCGTCTTACTGAAGCAGAGCCATGCTCACAAAGTAACGGATATTCCTAGAGGCCAGACATGACGTGCATTCAGCTTGGCCTGTTCCAGAAGAAGAGGGCAGTCTGGCAGGGCTGGAGGAGAGTGACCAGGGGAGTGTGGGACAGGCAGGATTCACACCACGTGGGGACATGACAGGCTGGGATAAGGAGCCTGGGCTTCCAGTCATGCCTTGGTAAGCATGGGGCACTGGTTCCAGGACTCCCCACAGATGCCAAAATCCATGGATGCTGATGCCTCTTATACAAAATGACATAGGACTTTATTTTTTACATACAAACATACTTTTCTTCCACGTTGCTGTCGTTTTTACAATGTTGTGTCGAATTCCAGTCTAGAGCACAATTTTCCACTTATGCATAAACATACCCATACAGTCATTGTCACATTCTCTTTCGCTGTGTCCTCCTGTGTACTTTAAATCATCTCTAGGTGACGCGCGGCATGCAAGGCAACGTGAATGCTATGTAAGCGGTTGCCGGTGTGTGGCAAGTTCAATTGTCGCTTTTCGAAACTTTCCGTTTTTTCCCGAATATTTTCAACCCACAGTTAGTTGAATCGGCTGGATCGGGAGCCCCTAGATACAGAGAACCCCCAAGCCCTTCCCACCTCGGACATTTCCACTGGAAGCGCTGAAGGGGCCCAAAGAGAGGAGAAGAGCGCCCTCTAGCGGCTGCAAACGCTGAGGCATTCCTTCAGCCTATGCAGCGCGGGAGAGAAGGTTTCGGGCCGACTAGCGCAAAAGGAGGGCCCGCCTGGACAGGAAGGAGGAAGGACGACAGCGGAAGCCAGCTCGCACCCTTCCTGGAGCTAGCTGGTTGCAGTGAGGGACGCCGAGGAACTGGGGACACGTCGCGTGGGGAGGGGGGGGGCAATCGTGGCGGCCAGGAGCAGGGTTCACACAGCTGGCACCCAGTTTGCACGATCAAAATGACAAGGAGAGGGGGTGGGGGGAAGGGGCTGCCTCAGCACCGGGATCCTGACAAGGGCCATAGCGCCGCGACCTCAGCTAATGCGGCTCCCCTGCTAAGCCAGAAAAAGGAAACTGTGAGGCAAGATACTGCAGATTCCACCGCAGCCACACGGATGACTAGATCTCTAACCTGACAAAATGGAACCCTCGGAAACAGGAATCTTCCCTTTCTTCTACATTTTGACCTTGGCACAGGGAGCCACACTTCTCTGACGGGAACCGTCTTTACTCCGGCAGAGAGCTCAGTTTTCCAGGAATAAGTATGGAGAAAAAGTGTGCCGTGATGGTTTAGCAGTTCAAAGCGGAAGCCCGTCTTAGAAACGGGAAAAACCTGCTTCTCAATGAAGTCGAGTTATGGCACGAAGCAGGAGGAAGTTTAAGGAAATCTCTCTTAATATCCATTCACCAGACAAGACTAGCCAGTCCTAAAAAGGCAGCACGTTAAATCAAGGAAGATTCTTGCTTCCTTTCTGGGGCGGGAGGGGGGCGGGGGGACATGAGAAACAATGCCGCATTTTAAAACAAGCCTTGGGGCCCTAGATACGGAGAGTGTTGTTGGGTGTTGAGGCTGAGAGGTGTTGCTGAGGAGAACATAAAGCTGCGTATAGACTGGTATGGGTTCCAAGTCTACCGCTGGAAAAAAATTAGCCAATCATGAGTCCATTTGATTGGGAAAGAAGTAAATAACTCAAAAATGGGAAAGACATGGGATTAAATAGCGGTAGCGAGCAATTAAATCCAAGATGTTTATACCTATATTTTCATTGCGAATGCAACAAACTGAAAGCAACTGTCTAAAAAGCAGTAACTGTAGCCCGCGCACGCGCACACACGCACACAATGGGGAACAGCAGAGAGGTAAAATATGCTAAATGTATCATGATTGAGAAACAAGATCTAATAGATTATTCCGTTTTTGAGACTGTTATAGCAATACTGGTCCAATTATACATAAAGTTATGAACTTAGAGATGACTTATTAAAACTTAGAGGGAATTTTAATTGGAAGACCATATAGCTTCCAAATCATTGAAGAGAAAACTAACCTCACAAAAATTAATCAATGCAGCTAAGATGGAGTAACGGAGACCGTATTTACCATCGTAGGATAGACCCCAATGTGGATAAAATCTATGAAGCAATGCTTTTTAAGCCATGTGAAAACGATCATCCACTAGGACCTCGTCCTGCCGCCTCCATACCCAGGCTGCTAGGCCTCCTACTGCCACTACCAAGGATGTCCACCAGGTGGCGACATTGCCCCCCTCTGCTCCTGCTGCAGAGCCAGTCCTGAGCAGCCCTGCTCCAGGTTTTGGCAGGCCGCTCCCAGAAGCGCGCTCGTGGGCCTTGCTCCCTTTTAGCCACCAGCAAAGGGATCGAGGATGAGCACTGAGCCTCCTTACTCATCGAAGATCTAGGAACCTATCTGATTTCTGAGCAGCCCTTTACCCTCGTCTGCCGTCAGGTACTCTCCACCCGACTTGCAGAGTCCGCGGCTTGGGCAGCCTGCACGCTGGCCCCGGCCCGTCAGAATCTCTTCCCCCCACCCCCACCCCACCCCACCCCCACCACCCCGGCCAAGAGGCCACGCGCGGTCGTGAGCAGGGCTCCAGGCCTCTGGAGCCGCGGCCGCTTGGACTGCGTCCTGGCCCTGGGCTCGCGAGCTCCATGCCCTGGGCTGAGTCACTTAACATCTCTAAGCTAGTTTCCTCATCAGTACAATGAGGGCATAATCAGTATGGGGGGGGGATCAGAATCTGGGGGGGACTACATTTCTGGTGATTGAAGATTATTTTCAGTTTGAATTATACAGTGAGGGACACCATACAATTTTTACTACTGCAGACTTCTGAAGGACAGCTTCTAGTATTCTTAAAACTAATGCATGCACGTACACACAAACACACGTGCACACACACTGACTCTGCTCCGCCTACATCCCCACGCGCACACACACGGAGTCATGGACCACACACACCCCCACAACATACACACAACCACACACGTCCTCAGGCGCGCGCACACACACGCAAAGTCACTGTCACGTGCCACAAACGTCCAGGCTCAACTTTAGAATTCCCAGACTCAGGGGAGTCCTGCGAAGAAAGCGACAGTGCGGGGAGAGCCGATTCCCAGTCTCTGACCGCCAGCCTGACCCTTTTCTTCCCAATGCTGGGTCCATCCCATGCCCCAAGGGGCCTTGGATGTGCACAGGGGGACACTCAGACCTCACATCCGGGCTCTGTCCGTAACCTCCATGCCAACAGCTGCCCGTTGGCCTCTCTGTGAGTCCTGGGATGCTGAACTCCGGGGAGAGCCGGTGCAGAAACTACAAGTGGGTCAGGGGCTGCTGGGGCAGGGCATTCGGGGTCCTGGGATTCCAGAGCACGGGGTGGAGCCAATGGGCGTGTCCCCTTGGCCCTGCTGACTCCACCCCGTAGAGGGCGTGGCCAGAGGGCGTGTCAGGGCCAGAGGGACCCTCTGTAGTTCAGGACCCAGGACAGCGCGGGGGTGTCGGGGGTGGGGGTTGGGGGGCCGCCCCTTGCCGTGGTCTAAGGGCAGAAGCCCTAAGGAAGGGCCGGAGGAGGCTGTAAGGTATCCTCACTGCCATCCATTAAAAAAACAAAAGCCCGCCGCAGGCGAGGGTGGGGAGGGTTTTGCTAGAACAAGGGAAAGACGCTCGCAGAGGTCTGGCCGCAGAGGGCTGGGGGGCTTGCCAGGCTGATGAGGAACCGAGAGGCCGTCGGCCTCTAAACTCCACACGAATTCCTCCGGGTGACCCTGAGATGCAGGGAGACACGGAAAGCACGGTAAACACAGGCCGGAAGCTCAGCAGCCTGTTGCTTGCTTCACCGTCCGTCTGGCCTCCCCTCTGCTAGCAAGCAGCCTTTACCGCATCACCCACGGCTGACCCGGCTCAGGATTCCAGCTGATTTTCCACGGGTGGCATCACTTGCTGGTGACACGAAGCAGGCACGTTAGCCACCTCCCAAACCCTGAGGCTCCTCCTGGGAGGAGCCTGCGGGCCCCCAGTCCAGCCTCTGCGCCACGATGCTCCTTAGTGCCGCTCCCGGTTCGCTGCCCCGGCCTCTAGCTCTGGCCGGAACCTCGCTGGATTGGCGATAAATGGCACCCATGCACCACGGGTAAGCTTGGGGTCCAGATGTGACCATGGCTCGTCTCTTCTTCCCATCGATTGGGGGATTGTTCGGGCTTCATGTCATCGTGTTGGCAGGAAGGCCAGCACCGCCCCCCTGAGACCTCCCTGAAGACACATAGAAACATAGGACACAATGCAGCCCATCTCTTTGTTTTAAAACACCTTTACAGGGCTACGATTTCTGTTCCGTCAATTAGACACATCTCACGTGTAGTATTTGATCAATTTTCATACGTGTCTACACCCAGAAAGCCATCGCCACAATCAAGAGAGCTAACATGTCCACCACTCCCCAAGACGGGCAATTTTCCGATTCCCATATTTACCCCTTCCCACCGCCGTCCCTCGCTGGTAACCATAAGTTTGTTTCTCTATGTCTGTGGCTCTATTTGTCTTTTGCAGTTAAGATCATTTCTGTCTTTTTTTCTTAGATTTCACATGGAAGTTGTGTCATGCGGCATTTTTCTCTCTTCTGGCTTACTTCACTCAGAAGGACTGTCTCTGTGTCCAACCATGTTGCCGCAAATGGCATGGTTCCATCCTTTTTCGCGGCTGTGTAGTATTCCGCGGCATAAAAAGACAACGACTTCTTTATCCAGTCACCAGTCGTTAGATGTTGGGGTTAGTTCCACGTCCTGGCTAATACAAATAGGGCTGCTGTGAGCATTGAGGTGCATGGGACTTTTTGAGTTAGAGTTTTCTCTTGACATATCCCCAGGCGTGGGAAGGCTGGATCATCAGGTAAGTCCATCTGTAGGTTTTTAAGGAACCTCCATCCCGTCTTCTCTAGTGACAATGCAGCCCGTCTTACTGAAGCAGAGCCATGCTCACAAAGTAACGGATATTCCTAGAGGCCAGACATGACGTGCATTCAGCTTGGCCTGTTCCAGAAGAAGAGGGCAGTCTGGCAGGGCTGGAGGAGAGTGACCAGGGGAGTGTGGGACAGGCAGGATTCACACCACGTGGGGACATGACAGGCTGGGATAAGGAGCCTGGGCTTCCAGTCATGCCTTGGTAAGCATGGGGCACTGGTTCCAGGACTCCCCACAGATGCCAAAATCCATGGATGCTGATGCCTCTTATACAAAATGACATAGGACTTTATTTTTTACATACAAACATACTTTTCTTCCACGTTGCTGTCGTTTTTACAATGTTGTGTCGAATTCCAGTCTAGAGCACAATTTTCCACTTATGCATAAACATACCCATACAGTCATTGTCACATTCTCTTTCGCTGTGTCCTCCTGTGTACTTTAAATCATCTCTAGGTGACGCGCGGCATGCAAGGCAACGTGAATGCTATGTAAGCGGTTGCCGGTGTGTGGCAAGTTCAATTGTCGCTTTTCGAAACTTTCCGTTTTTTCCCGAATATTTTCAACCCACAGTTAGTTGAATCGGCTGGATCGGGAGCCCCTAGATACAGAGAACCCCCAAGCCCTTCCCACCTCGGACATTTCCACTGGAAGCGCTGAAGGGGCCCAAAGAGAGGAGAAGAGCGCCCTCTAGCGGCTGCAAACGCTGAGGCATTCCTTCAGCCTATGCAGCGCGGGAGAGAAGGTTTCGGGCCGACTAGCGCAAAAGGAGGGCCCGCCTGGACAGGAAGGAGGAAGGACGACAGCGGAAGCCAGCTCGCACCCTTCCTGGAGCTAGCTGGTTGCAGTGAGGGACGCCGAGGAACTGGGGACACGTCGCGTGGGGAGGGGGGGGGCAATCGTGGCGGCCAGGAGCAGGGTTCACACAGCTGGCACCCAGTTTGCACGATCAAAATGACAAGGAGAGGGGGTGGGGGGAAGGGGCTGCCTCAGCACCGGGATCCTGACAAGGGCCATAGCGCCGCGACCTCAGCTAATGCGGCTCCCCTGCTAAGCCAGAAAAAGGAAACTGTGAGGCAAGATACTGCAGATTCCACCGCAGCCACACGGATGACTAGATCTCTAACCTGACAAAATGGAACCCTCGGAAACAGGAATCTTCCCTTTCTTCTACATTTTGACCTTGGCACAGGGAGCCACACTTCTCTGACGGGAACCGTCTTTACTCCGGCAGAGAGCTCAGTTTTCCAGGAATAAGTATGGAGAAAAAGTGTGCCGTGATGGTTTAGCAGTTCAAAGCGGAAGCCCGTCTTAGAAACGGGAAAAACATGCTTCTCAATGAAGTCGAGTTATGGCACGAAGCAGGAGGAAGTTTAAGGAAATCTCTCTTAATATCCATTCACCAGACAAGACTAGCCAGTCCTAAAAAGGCAGCACGTTAAATCAAGGAAGATTCTTGCTTCCTTTTTGGGGCGGGAGGGGGGCGGGGGGACATGAGAAACAATGCCGCATTTTAAAACAAGCCTTGGGGCCCTAGATACGGAGAGTGTTGTTGGGTGTTGAGGCTGAGAGGTGTTGCTGAGGAGAACATAAAGCTGCGTATAGACTGGTATGGGTTCCAAGTCTACCGCTGGAAAAAAATTAGCCAATCATGAGTCCATTTGATTGGGAAAGAAGTAAATAACTCAAAAATGGGAAAGACATGGGATTAAATAGCGGTAGCGAGCAATTAAATCCAAGATGTTTATACCTATATTTTCATTGCGAATGCAACAAACTGAAAGCAACTGTCTAAAAAGCAGTAACTGTAGCCCGCGCACGCGCACACACGCACACAATGGGGAACAGCAGAGAGGTAAAATATGCTAAATGTATCATGATTGAGAAACAAGATCTAATAGATTATTCCGTTTTTGAGACTGTTATAGCAATACTGGTCCAATTATACATAAAGTTATGAACTTAGAGATGACTTATTAAAACTTAGAGGGAATTTTAATTGGAAGACCATATAGCTTCCAAATCATTGAAGAGAAAACTAACCTCACAAAAATTAATCAATGCAGCTAAGATGGAGTAACGGAGACCGTATTTACCATCGTAGGATAGACCCCAATGTGGATAAAATCTATGAAGCAATGCTTTTTAAGCCATGTGAAAACGATCATCCACTAGGACCTCGTCCTGCCGCCTCCATACCCAGGCTGCTAGGCCTCCTACTGCCACTACCAAGGATGTCCACCAGGTGGCGACATTGCCCCCCTCTGCTCCTGCTGCAGAGCCAGTCCTGAGCAGCCCTGCTCCAGGTTTTGGCAGGCCGCTCCCAGAAGCGCGCTCGTGGGCCTTGCTCCCTTTTAGCCACCAGCAAAGGGATCGAGGATGAGCACTGAGCCTCCTTACTCATCGAAGATCTAGGAACCTATCTGATTTCTGAGCAGCCCTTTACCCTCGTCTGCCGTCAGGTACTCTCCACCCGACTTGCAGAGTCCGCGGCTTGGGCAGCCTGCACGCTGGCCCCGGCCCGTCAGAATCTCTTCCCCCCACCCCCACCCCACCCCACCCCCACCACCCCGGCCAAGAGGCCACGCGCGGTCGTGAGCAGGGCTCCAGGCCTCTGGAGCCGCGGCCGCTTGGACTGCGTCCTGGCCCTGGGCTCGCGAGCTCCATGCCCTGGGCTGAGTCACTTAACATCTCTAAGCTAGTTTCCTCATCAGTACAATGAGGGCATAATCAGTATGGGGGGGGGATCAGAATCTGGGGGGGACTACATTTCTGGTGATTGAAGATTATTTTCAGTTTGAATTATACAGTGAGGGACACCATACAATTTTTACTACTGCAGACTTCTGAAGGACAGCTTCTAGTATTCTTAAAACTAATGCATGCACGTACACACAAACACACGTGCACACACACTGACTCTGCTCCGCCTACATCCCCACGCGCACACACACGGAGTCATGGACCACACACACCCCCACAACATACACACAACCACACACGTCCTCAGGCGCGCGCACACACACGCAAAGTCACTGTCACGTGCCACAAACGTCCAGGCTCAACTTTAGAATTCCCAGACTCAGGGGAGTCCTGCGAAGAAAGCGACAGTGCGGGGAGAGCCGATTCCCAGTCTCTGACCGCCAGCCTGACCCTTTTCTTCCCAATGCTGGGTCCATCCCATGCCCCAAGGGGCCTTGGATGTGCACAGGGGGACACTCAGACCTCACATCCGGGCTCTGTCCGTAACCTCCATGCCAACAGCTGCCCGTTGGCCTCTCTGTGAGTCCTGGGATGCTGAACTCCGGGGAGAGCCGGTGCAGAAACTACAAGTGGGTCAGGGGCTGCTGGGGCAGGGCATTCGGGGTCCTGGGATTCCAGAGCACGGGGTGGAGCCAATGGGCGTGTCCCCTTGGCCCTGCTGACTCCACCCCGTAGAGGGCGTGGCCAGAGGGCGTGTCAGGGCCAGAGGGACCCTCTGTAGTTCAGGACCCAGGACAGCGCGGGGGTGTCGGGGGTGGGGGTTGGGGGGCCGCCCCTTGCCGTGCTCTAAGGGCAGAAGCCCTAAGGAAGGGCCGGAGGAGGCTGTAAGGTATCCTCACTGCCATCCATTAAAAAAACAAAAGCCCGCCGCAGGCGAGGGTGGGGAGGGTTTTGCTAGAACAAGGGAAAGACGCTCGCAGAGGTCTGGCCGCAGAGGGCTGGGGGGCTTGCCAGGCTGATGAGGAACCGAGAGGCCGTCGGCCTCTAAACTCCACACGAATTCCTCCGGGTGACCCTGAGATGCAGGGAGACACGGAAAGCACGGTAAACACAGGCCGGAAGCTCAGCAGCCTGTTGCTTGCTTCACCGTCCGTCTGGCCTCCCCTCTGCTAGCAAGCAGCCTTTACCGCATCACCCACGGCTGACCCGGCTCAGGATTCCAGCTGATTTTCCACGGGTGGCATCACTTGCTGGTGACACGAAGCAGGCACGTTAGCCACCTCCCAAACCCTGAGGCTCCTCCTGGGAGGAGCCTGCGGGCCCCCAGTCCAGCCTCTGCGCCACGATGCTCCTTAGTGCCGCTCCCGGTTCGCTGCCCCGGCCTCTAGCTCTGGCCGGAACCTCGCTGGATTGGCGATAAATGGCACCCATGCACCACGGGTAAGCTTGGGGTCCAGATGTGACCATGGCTCGTCTCTTCTTCCCATCGATTGGGGGATTGTTCGGGCTTCATGTCATCGTGTTGGCAGGAAGGCCAGCACCGCCCCCCTGAGACCTCCCTGAAGACACATAGAAACATAGGACACAATGCAGCCCATCTCTTTGTTTTAAAACACCTTTACAGGGCTACGATTTCTGTTCCGTCAATTAGACACATCTCACGTGTAGTATTCGATCAATTTTCATACGTGTCTACACCCAGAAAGCCATCGCCACAATCAAGAGAGCTAACATGTCCACCACTCCCCAAGACGGGCAATTTTCCGATTCCCATATTTACCCCTTCCCACCGCCGTCCCTCCCTGGTAACCATAAGTTTGTTTCTCTATGTCTGTGGCTCTATTTGTCTTTTGCAGTTAAGATCATTTCTGTCTTTTTTTCTTAGATTTCACATGGAAGTTGTGTCATGCGGCATTTTTCTCTCTTCTGGCTTACTTCACTCAGAAGGACTGTCTCTGTGTCCAACCATGTTGCCGCAAATGGCATGGTTCCATCCTTTTTCGCGGCTGTGTAGTATTCCGCGGCATAAAAAGACAACGACTTCTTTATCCAGTCACCAGTCGTTAGATGTTGGGGTTAGTTCCACGTCCTGGCTAATACAAATAGGGCTGCTGTGAGCATTGAGGTGCATGGGACTTTTTGAGTTAGAGTTTTCTCTTGACATATCCCCAGGCGTGGGAAGGCTGGATCATCAGGTAAGTCCATCTGTAGGTTTTTAAGGAACCTCCATCCCGTCTTCTCTAGTGACAATGCAGCCCGTCTTACTGAAGCAGAGCCATGCTCACAAAGTAACGGATATTCCTAGAGGCCAGACATGACGTGCATTCAGCTTGGCCTGTTCCAGAAGAAGAGGGCAGTCTGGCAGGGCTGGAGGAGAGTGACCAGGGGAGTGTGGGACAGGCAGGATTCACACCACGTGGGGACATGACAGGCTGGGATAAGGAGCCTGGGCTTCCAGTCATGCCTTGGTAAGCATGGGGCACTGGTTCCAGGACTCCCCACAGATGCCAAAATCCATGGATGCTGATGCCTCTTATACAAAATGACATAGGACTTTATTTTTTACATACAAACATACTTTTCTTCCACGTTGCTGTCGTTTTTACAATGTTGTGTCGAATTCCAGTCTAGAGCACAATTTTCCACTTATGCATAAACATACCCATACAGTCATTGTCACATTCTCTTTCGCTGTGTCCTCCTGTGTACTTTAAATCATCTCTAGGTGACGCGCGGCATGCAAGGCAACGTGAATGCTATGTAAGCGGTTGCCGGTGTGTGGCAAGTTCAATTGTCGCTTTTCGAAACTTTCCGTTTTTTCCCGAATATTTTCAACCCACAGTTAGTTGAATCGGCTGGATCGGGAGCCCCTAGATACAGAGAACCCCCAAGCCCTTCCCACCTCGGACATTTCCACTGGAAGCGCTGAAGGGGCCCAAAGAGAGGAGAAGAGCGCCCTCTAGCGGCTGCAAACGCTGAGGCATTCCTTCAGCCTATGCAGCGCGGGAGAGAAGGTTTCGGGCCGACTAGCGCAAAAGGAGGGCCCGCCTGGACAGGAAGGAGGAAGGACGACAGCGGAAGCCAGCTCGCACCCTTCCTGGAGCTAGCTGGTTGCAGTGAGGGACGCCGAGGAACTGGGGACACGTCGCGTGGGGAGGGGGGGGCAATCGTGGCGGCCAGGAGCAGGGTTCACACAGCTGGCACCCAGTTTGCACGATCAAAATGACAAGGAGAGGGGGTGGGGGGAAGGGGCTGCCTCAGCACCGGGATCCTGACAAGGGCCATAGCGCCGCGACCTCAGCTAATGCGGCTCCCCTGCTAAGCCAGAAAAAGGAAACTGTGAGGCAAGATACTGCAGATTCCACCGCAGCCACACGGATGACTAGATCTCTAACCTGACAAAATGGAACCCTCGGAAACAGGAATCTTCCCTTTCTTCTACATTTTGACCTTGGCACAGGGAGCCACACTTCTCTGACGGGAACCGTCTTTACTCCGGCAGAGAGCTCAGTTTTCCAGGAATAAGTATGGAGAAAAAGTGTGCCGTGATGGTTTAGCAGTTCAAAGCGGAAGCCCGTCTTAGAAACGGGAAAAACATGCTTCTCAATGAAGTCGAGTTATGGCACGAAGCAGGAGGAAGTTTAAGGAAATCTCTCTTAATATCCATTCAGCAGACAAGACTAGCCAGTCCTAAAAAGGCAGCACGTTAAATCAAGGAAGATTCTTGCTTCCTTTTTGGGGCGGGAGGGGGGCGGGGGGACATGAGAAACAATGCCGCATTTTAAAACAAGCCTTGGGGCCCTAGATACGGAGAGTGTTGTTGGGTGTTGAGGCTGAGAGGTGTTGCTGAGGAGAACATAAAGCTGCGTATAGACTGGTATGGGTTCCAAGTCTACCGCTGGAAAAAAATTAGCCAATCATGAGTCCATTTGATTGGGAAAGAAGTAAATAACTCAAAAATGGGAAAGACATGGGATTAAATAGCGGTAGCGAGCAATTAAATCCAAGATGTTTATACCTATATTTTCATTGCGAATGCAACAAACTGAAAGCAACTGTCTAAAAAGCAGTAACTGTAGCCCGCGCACGCGCACACACGCACACAATGGGGAACAGCAGAGAGGTAAAATATGCTAAATGTATCATGATTGAGAAACAAGATCTAATAGATTATTCCGTTTTTGAGACTGTTATAGCAATACTGGTCCAATTATACATAAAGTTATGAACTTAGAGATGACTTATTAAAACTTAGAGGGAATTTTAATTGGAAGACCATATAGCTTCCAAATCATTGAAGAGAAAACTAACCTCACAAAAATTAATCAATGCAGCTAAGATGGAGTAACGGAGACCGTATTTACCATCGTAGGATAGACCCCAATGTGGATAAAATCTATGAAGCAATGCTTTTTAAGCCATGTGAAAACGATCATCCACTAGGACCTCGTCCTGCCGCCTCCATACCCAGGCTGCTAGGCCTCCTACTGCCACTACCAAGGATGTCCACCAGGTGGCGACATTGCCCCCCTCTGCTCCTGCTGCAGAGCCAGTCCTGAGCAGCCCTGCTCCAGGTTTTGGCAGGCCGCTCCCAGAAGCGCGCTCGTGGGCCTTGCTCCCTTTTAGCCACCAGCAAAGGGATCGAGGATGAGCACTGAGCCTCCTTACTCATCGAAGATCTAGGAACCTATCTGATTTCTGAGCAGCCCTTTACCCTCGTCTGCCGTCAGGTACTCTCCACCCGACTTGCAGAGTCCGCGGCTTGGGCAGCCTGCACGCTGGCCCCGGCCCGTCAGAATCTCTTCCCCCCACCCCCACCCCACCCCACCCCCACCACCCCGGCCAAGAGGCCACGCGCGGTCGTGAGCAGGGCTCCAGGCCTCTGGAGCCGCGGCCGCTTGGACTGCGTCCTGGCCCTGGGCTCGCGAGCTCCATGCCCTGGGCTGAGTCACTTAACATCTCTAAGCTAGTTTCCTCATCAGTACAATGAGGGCATAATCAGTATGGGGGGGGGATCAGAATCTGGGGGGGACTACATTTCTGGTGATTGAAGATTATTTTCAGTTTGAATTATACAGTGAGGGACACCATACAATTTTTACTACTGCAGACTTCGGAAGGACAGCTTCTAGTATTCTTAAAACTAATGCATGCACGTACACACAAACACACGTGCACACACACTGACTCTGCTCCGCCTACATCCCCACGCGCACACACACGGAGTCATGGACCACACACACCCCCACAACATACACACAACCACACACGTCCTCAGGCGCGCGCACACACACGCAAAGTCACTGTCACGTGCCACAAACGTCCAGGCTCAACTTTAGAATTCCCAGACTCAGGGGAGTCCTGCGAAGAAAGCGACAGTGCGGGGAGAGCCGATTCCCAGTCTCTGACCGCCAGCCTGACCCTTTTCTTCCCAATGCTGGGTCCATCCCATGCCCCAAGGGGCCTTGGATGTGCACAGGGGGACACTCAGACCTCACATCCGGGCTCTGTCCGTAACCTCCATGCCAACAGCTGCCCGTTGGCCTCTCTGTGAGTCCTGGGATGCTGAACTCCGGGGAGAGCCGGTGCAGAAACTACAAGTGGGTCAGGGGCTGCTGGGGCAGGGCATTCGGGGTCCTGGGATTCCAGAGCACGGGGTGGAGCCAATGGGCGTGTCCCCTTGGCCCTGCTGACTCCACCCCGTAGAGGGCGTGGCCAGAGGGCGTGTCAGGGCCAGAGGGACCCTCTGTAGTTCAGGACCCAGGACAGCGCGGGGGTGTCGGGGGTGGGGGTTGGGGGGCCGCCCCTTGCCGTGCTCTAAGGGCAGAAGCCCTAAGGAAGGGCCGGAGGAGGCTGTAAGGTATCCTCACTGCCATCCATTAAAAAAACAAAAGCCCGCCGCAGGCGAGGGTGGGGAGGGTTTTGCTAGAACAAGGGAAAGACGCTCGCAGAGGTCTGGCCGCAGAGGGCTGGGGGGCTTGCCAGGCTGATGAGGAACCGAGAGGCCGTCGGCCTCTAAACTCCACACGAATTCCTCCGGGTGACCCTGAGATGCAGGGAGACACGGAAAGCACGGTAAACACAGGCCGGAAGCTCAGCAGCCTGTTGCTTGCTTCACCGTCCGTCTGGCCTCCCCTCTGCTAGCAAGCAGCCTTTACCGCATCACCCACGGCTGACCCGGCTCAGGATTCCAGCTGATTTTCCACGGGTGGCATCACTTGCTGGTGACACGAAGCAGGCACGTTAGCCACCTCCCAAACCCTGAGGCTCCTCCTGGGAGGAGCCTGCGGGCCCCCAGTCCAGCCTCTGCGCCACGATGCTCCTTAGTGCCGCTCCCGGTTCGCTGCCCCGGCCTCTAGCTCTGGCCGGAACCTCGCTGGATTGGCGATAAATGGCACCCATGCACCACGGGTAAGCTTGGGGTCCAGATGTGACCATGGCTCGTCTCTTCTTCCCATCGATTGGGGGATTGTTCGGGCTTCATGTCATCGTGTTGGCAGGAAGGCCAGCACCGCCCCCCTGAGACCTCCCTGAAGACACATAGAAACATAGGACACAATGCAGCCCATCTCTTTGTTTTAAAACACCTTTACAGGGCTACGATTTCTGTTCCGTCAATTAGACACATCTCACGTGTAGTATTTGATCAATTTTCATACGTGTCTACACCCAGAAAGCCATCGCCACAATCAAGACACAATGCAGCCCATCTCTTTGTTTTAAAACACCTTTACAGGGCTACGATTTCTGTTCCGTCAATTAGACACATCTCACGTGTAGTATTTGATCAATTTTCATACGTGTCTACACCCAGAAAGCCATCGCCACAATCAAGAGAGCTAACATGTCCACCACTCCCCAAGACGGGCAATTTTCCGATTCCCATATTTACCCCTTCCCACCACCGTCCCTCCCTGGTAACCATAAGTTTGTTTCTCTATGTCTGTGGCTCTATTTGTCTTTTGCAGTTAAGATCATTTCTGTCTTTTTTTCTTAGATTTCACATGGAAGTTGTGTCATGCGGCATTTTTCTCTCTTCTGGCTTACTTCACTCAGAAGGACTGTCTCTGTGTCCAACCATGTTGCCGCAAATGGCATGGTTCCATCCTTTTTCGCGGCTGTGTAGTATTCCGCGGCATAAAAAGACAACGACTTCTTTATCCAGTCACCAGTCGTTAGATGTTGGGGTTAGTTCCACGTCCTGGCTAATACAAATAGGGCTGCTGTGAGCATTGAGGTGCATGGGACTTTTTGAGTTAGAGTTTTCTCTTGACATATCCCCAGGCGTGGGAAGGCTGGATCATCAGGTAAGTCCATCTGTAGGTTTTTAAGGAACCTCCATCCCGTCTTCTCTAGTGACAATGCAGCCCGTCTTACTGAAGCAGAGCCATGCTCACAAAGTAACGGATATTCCTAGAGGCCAGACATGACGTGCATTCAGCTTGGCCTGTTCCAGAAGAAGAGGGCAGTCTGGCAGGGCTGGAGGAGAGTGACCAGGGGAGTGTGGGACAGGCAGGATTCACACCACGTGGGGACATGACAGGCTGGGATAAGGAGCCTGGGCTTCCAGTCATGCCTTGGTAAGCATGGGGCACTGGTTCCAGGACTCCCCACAGATGCCAAAATCCATGGATGCTGATGCCTCTTATACAAAATGACATAGGACTTTATTTTTTACATACAAACATACTTTTCTTCCACGTTGCTGTCGTTTTTACAATGTTGTGTCGAATTCCAGTCTAGAGCACAATTTTCCACTTATGCATAAACATACCCATACAGTCATTGTCACATTCTCTTTCGCTGTGTCCTCCTGTGTACTTTAAATCATCTCTAGGTGACGCGCGGCATGCAAGGCAACGTGAATGCTATGTAAGCGGTTGCCGGTGTGTGGCAAGTTCAATTGTCGCTTTTCGAAACTTTCCGTTTTTTCCCGAATATTTTCAACCCACAGTTAGTTGAATCGGCTGGATCGGGAGCCCCTAGATACAGAGAACCCCCAAGCCCTTCCCACCTCGGACATTTCCACTGGAAGCGCTGAAGGGGCCCAAAGAGAGGAGAAGAGCGCCCTCTAGCGGCTGCAAACGCTGAGGCATTCCTTCAGCCTATGCAGCGCGGGAGAGAAGGTTTCGGGCCGACTAGCGCAAAAGGAGGGCCCGCCTGGACAGGAAGGAGGAAGGACGACAGCGGAAGCCAGCTCGCACCCTTCCTGGAGCTAGCTGGTTGCAGTGAGGGACGCCGAGGAACTGGGGACACGTCGCGTGGGGAGGGGGGGGGCAATCGTGGCGGCCAGGAGCAGGGTTCACACAGCTGGCACCCAGTTTGCACGATCAAAATGACAAGGAGAGGGGGTGGGGGGAAGGGGCTGCCTCAGCACCGGGATCCTGACAAGGGCCATAGCGCCGCGACCTCAGCTAATGCGGCTCCCCTGCTAAGCCAGAAAAAGGAAACTGTGAGGCAAGATACTGCAGATTCCACCGCAGCCACACGGATGACTAGATCTCTAACCTGACAAAATGGAACCCTCGGAAACAGGAATCTTCCCTTTCTTCTACATTTTGACCTTGGCACAGGGAGCCACACTTCTCTGACGGGAACCGTCTTTACTCCGGCAGAGAGCTCAGTTTTCCAGGAATAAGTATGGAGAAAAAGTGTGCCGTGATGGTTTAGCAGTTCAAAGCGGAAGCCCGTCTTAGAAACGGGAAAAACATGCTTCTCAATGAAGTCGAGTTATGGCACGAAGCAGGAGGAAGTTTAAGGAAATCTCTCTTAATATCCATTCACCAGACAAGACTAGCCAGTCCTAAAAAGGCAGCACGTTAAATCAAGGAAGATTCTTGCTTCCTTTTTGGGGCGGGAGGGGGGCGGGGGGACATGAGAAACAATGCCGCATTTTAAAACAAGCCTTGGGGCCCTAGATACGGAGAGTGTTGTTGGGTGTTGAGGCTGAGAGGTGTTGCTGAGGAGAACATAAAGCTGCGTATAGACTGGTATGGGTTCCAAGTCTACCGCTGGAAAAAAATTAGCCAATCATGAGTCCATTTGATTGGGAAAGAAGTAAATAACTCAAAAATGGGAAAGACATGGGATTAAATAGCGGTAGCGAGCAATTAAATCCAAGATGTTTATACCTATATTTTCATTGCGAATGCAACAAACTGAAAGCAACTGTCTAAAAAGCAGTAACTGTAGCCCGCGCACGCGCACACACGCACACAATGGGGAACAGCAGAGAGGTAAAATATGCTAAATGTATCATGATTGAGAAACAAGATCTAATAGATTATTCCGTTTTTGAGACTGTTATAGCAATACTGGTCCAATTATACATAAAGTTATGAACTTAGAGATGACTTATTAAAACTTAGAGGGAATTTTAATTGGAAGACCATATAGCTTCCAAATCATTGAAGAGAAAACTAACCTCACAAAAATTAATCAATGCAGCTAAGATGGAGTAACGGAGACCGTATTTACCATCGTAGGATAGACCCCAATGTGGATAAAATCTATGAAGCAATGCTTTTTAAGCCATGTGAAAACGATCATCCACTAGGACCTCGTCCTGCCGCCTCCATACCCAGGCTGCTAGGCCTCCTACTGCCACTACCAAGGATGTCCACCAGGTGGCGACATTGCCCCCCTCTGCTCCTGCTGCAGAGCCAGTCCTGAGCAGCCCTGCTCCAGGTTTTGGCAGGCCGCTCCCAGAAGCGCGCTCGTGGGCCTTGCTCCCTTTTAGCCACCAGCAAAGGGATCGAGGATGAGCACTGAGCCTCCTTGCTCATCGAAGATCTAGGAACCTATCTGATTTCTGAGCAGCCCTTTACCCTCGTCTGCCGTCAGGTACTCTCCACCCGACTTGCAGAGTCCGCGGCTTGGGCAGCCTGCACGCTGGCCCCGGCCCGTCAGAATCTCTTCCCCCCACCCCCACCCCACCCCACCCCCACCACCCCGGCCAAGAGGCCACGCGCGGTCGTGAGCAGGGCTCCAGGCCTCTGGAGCCGCGGCCGCTTGGACTGCGTCCTGGCCCTGGGCTCGCGAGCTCCATGCCCTGGGCTGAGTCACTTAACATCTCTAAGCTAGTTTCCTCATCAGTACAATGAGGGCATAATCAGTATGGGGGGGGGATCAGAATCTGGGGGGGACTACATTTCTGGTGATTGAAGATTATTTTCAGTTTGAATTATACAGTGAGGGACACCATACAATTTTTACTACTGCAGACTTCGGAAGGACAGCTTCTAGTATTCTTAAAACTAATGCATGCACGTACACACAAACACACGTGCACACACACTGACTCTGCTCCGCCTACATCCCCACGCGCACACACACGGAGTCATGGACCACACACACCCCCACAACATACACACAACCACACACGTCCTCAGGCGCGCGCACACACACGCAAAGTCACTGTCACGTGCCACAAACGTCCAGGCTCAACTTTAGAATTCCCAGACTCAGGGGAGTCCTGCGAAGAAAGCGACAGTGCGGGGAGAGCCGATTCCCAGTCTCTGACCGCCAGCCTGACCCTTTTCTTCCCAATGCTGGGTCCATCCCATGCCCCAAGGGGCCTTGGATGTGCACAGGGGGACACTCAGACCTCACATCCGGGCTCTGTCCGTAACCTCCATGCCAACAGCTGCCCGTTGGCCTCTCTGTGAGTCCTGGGATGCTGAACTCCGGGGAGAGCCGGTGCAGAAACTACAAGTGGGTCAGGGGCTGCTGGGGCAGGGCATTCGGGGTCCTGGGATTCCAGAGCACGGGGTGGAGCCAATGGGCGTGTCCCCTTGGCCCTGCTGACTCCACCCCGTAGAGGGCGTGGCCAGAGGGCGTGTCAGGGCCAGAGGGACCCTCTGTAGTTCAGGACCCAGGACAGCGCGGGGGTGTCGGGGGTGGGGGTTGGGGGGCCGCCCCTTGCCGTGCTCTAAGGGCAGAAGCCCTAAGGAAGGGCCGGAGGAGGCTGTAAGGTATCCTCACTGCCATCCATTAAAAAAACAAAAGCCCGCCGCAGGCGAGGGTGGGGAGGGTTTTGCTAGAACAAGGGAAAGACGCTCGCAGAGGTCTGGCCGCAGAGGGCTGGGGGGCTTGCCAGGCTGATGAGGAACCGAGAGGCCGTCGGCCTCTAAACTCCACACGAATTCCTCCGGGTGACCCTGAGATGCAGGGAGACACGGAAAGCACGGTAAACACAGGCCGGAAGCTCAGCAGCCTGTTGCTTGCTTCACCGTCCGTCTGGCCTCCCCTCTGCTAGCAAGCAGCCTTTACCGCATCACCCACGGCTGACCCGGCTCAGGATTCCAGCTGATTTTCCACGGGTGGCATCACTTGCTGGTGACACGAAGCAGGCACGTTAGCCACCTCCCAAACCCTGAGGCTCCTCCTGGGAGGAGCCTGCGGGCCCCCAGTCCAGCCTCTGCGCCACGATGCTCCTTAGTGCCGCTCCCGGTTCGCTGCCCCGGCCTCTAGCTCTGGCCGGAACCTCGCTGGATTGGCGATAAATGGCACCCATGCACCACGGGTAAGCTTGGGGTCCAGATGTGACCATGGCTCGTCTCTTCTTCCCATCGATTGGGGGATTGTTCGGGCTTCATGTCATCGTGTTGGCAGGAAGGCCAGCACCGCCCCCCTGAGACCTCCCTGAAGACACATAGAAACATAGGACACAATGCAGCCCATCTCTTTGTTTTAAAACACCTTTACAGGGCTACGATTTCTGTTCCGTCAATTAGACACATCTCACGTGTAGTATTTGATCAATTTTCATACGTGTCTACACCCAGAAAGCCATCGCCACAATCAAGACACAATGCAGCCCATCTCTTTGTTTTAAAACACCTTTACAGGGCTACGATTTCTGTTCCGTCAATTAGACACATCTCACGTGTAGTATTTGATCAATTTTCATACGTGTCTACACCCAGAAAGCCATCGCCACAATCAAGAGAGCTAACATGTCCACCACTCCCCAAGACGGGCAATTTTCCGATTCCCATATTTACCCCTTCCCACCACCGTCCCTCCCTGGTAACCATAAGTTTGTTTCTCTATGTCTGTGGCTCTATTTGTCTTTTGCAGTTAAGATCATTTCTGTCTTTTTTTCTTAGATTTCACATGGAAGTTGTGTCATGCGGCATTTTTCTCTCTTCTGGCTTACTTCACTCAGAAGGACTGTCTCTGTGTCCAACCATGTTGCCGCAAATGGCATGGTTCCATCCTTTTTCGCGGCTGTGTAGTATTCCGCGGCATAAAAAGACAACGACTTCTTTATCCAGTCACCAGTCGTTAGATGTTGGGGTTAGTTCCACGTCCTGGCTAATACAAATAGGGCTGCTGTGAGCATTGAGGTGCATGGGACTTTTTGAGTTAGAGTTTTCTCTTGACATATCCCCAGGCGTGGGAAGGCTGGATCATCAGGTAAGTCCATCTGTAGGTTTTTAAGGAACCTCCATCCCGTCTTCTCTAGTGACAATGCAGCCCGTCTTACTGAAGCAGAGCCATGCTCACAAAGTAACGGATATTCCTAGAGGCCAGACATGACGTGCATTCAGCTTGGCCTGTTCCAGAAGAAGAGGGCAGTCTGGCAGGGCTGGAGGAGAGTGACCAGGGGAGTGTGGGACAGGCAGGATTCACACCACGTGGGGACATGACAGGCTGGGATAAGGAGCCTGGGCTTCCAGTCATGCCTTGGTAAGCATGGGGCACTGGTTCCAGGACTCCCCACAGATGCCAAAATCCATGGATGCTGATGCCTCTTATACAAAATGACATAGGACTTTATTTTTTACATACAAACATACTTTTCTTCCACGTTGCTGTCGTTTTTACAATGTTGTGTCGAATTCCAGTCTAGAGCACAATTTTCCACTTATGCATAAACATACCCATACAGTCATTGTCACATTCTCTTTCGCTGTGTCCTCCTGTGTACTTTAAATCATCTCTAGGTGACGCGCGGCATGCAAGGCAACGTGAATGCTATGTAAGCGGTTGCCGGTGTGTGGCAAGTTCAATTGTCGCTTTTCGAAACTTTCCGTTTTTTCCCGAATATTTTCAACCCACAGTTAGTTGAATCGGCTGGATCGGGAGCCCCTAGATACAGAGAACCCCCAAGCCCTTCCCACCTCGGACATTTCCACTGGAAGCGCTGAAGGGGCCCAAAGAGAGGAGAAGAGCGCCCTCTAGCGGCTGCAAACGCTGAGGCATTCCTTCAGCCTATGCAGCGCGGGAGAGAAGGTTTCGGGCCGACTAGCGCAAAAGGAGGGCCCGCCTGGACAGGAAGGAGGAAGGACGACAGCGGAAGCCAGCTCGCACCCTTCCTGGAGCTAGCTGGTTGCAGTGAGGGACGCCGAGGAACTGGGGACACGTCGCGTGGGGAGGGGGGGGGCAATCGTGGCGGCCAGGAGCAGGGTTCACACAGCTGGCACCCAGTTTGCACGATCAAAATGACAAGGAGAGGGGGTGGGGGGAAGGGGCTGCCTCAGCACCGGGATCCTGACAAGGGCCATAGCGCCGCGACCTCAGCTAATGCGGCTCCCCTGCTAAGCCAGAAAAAGGAAACTGTGAGGCAAGATACTGCAGATTCCACCGCAGCCACACGGATGACTAGATCTCTAACCTGACAAAATGGAACCCTCGGAAACAGGAATCTTCCCTTTCTTCTACATTTTGACCTTGGCACAGGGAGCCACACTTCTCTGACGGGAACCGTCTTTACTCCGGCAGAGAGCTCAGTTTTCCAGGAATAAGTATGGAGAAAAAGTGTGCCGTGATGGTTTAGCAGTTCAAAGCGGAAGCCCGTCTTAGAAACGGGAAAAACATGCTTCTCAATGAAGTCGAGTTATGGCACGAAGCAGGAGGAAGTTTAAGGAAATCTCTCTTAATATCCATTCACCAGACAAGACTAGCCAGTCCTAAAAAGGCAGCACGTTAAATCAAGGAAGATTCTTGCTTCCTTTTTGGGGCGGGAGGGGGGCGGGGGGACATGAGAAACAATGCCGCATTTTAAAACAAGCCTTGGGGCCCTAGATACGGAGAGTGTTGTTGGGTGTTGAGGCTGAGAGGTGTTGCTGAGGAGAACATAAAGCTGCGTATAGACTGGTATGGGTTCCAAGTCTACCGCTGGAAAAAAATTAGCCAATCATGAGTCCATTTGATTGGGAAAGAAGTAAATAACTCAAAAATGGGAAAGACATGGGATTAAATAGCGGTAGCGAGCAATTAAATCCAAGATGTTTATACCTATATTTTCATTGCGAATGCAACAAACTGAAAGCAACTGTCTAAAAAGCAGTAACTGTAGCCCGCGCACGCGCACACACGCACACAATGGGGAACAGCAGAGAGGTAAAATATGCTAAATGTATCATGATTGAGAAACAAGATCTAATAGATTATTCCGTTTTTGAGACTGTTATAGCAATACTGCTCCAATTATACATAAAGTTATGAACTTAGAGATGACTTATTAAAACTTAGAGGGAATTTTAATTGGAAGACCATATAGCTTCCAAATCATTGAAGAGAAAACTAACCTCACAAAAATTAATCAATGCAGCTAAGATGGAGTAACGGAGACCGTATTTACCATCGTAGGATAGACCCCAATGTGGATAAAATCTATGAAGCAATGCTTTTTAAGCCATGTGAAAACGATCATCCACTAGGACCTCGTCCTGCCGCCTCCATACCCAGGCTGCTAGGCCTCCTACTGCCACTACCAAGGATGTCCACCAGGTGGCGACATTGCCCCCCTCTGCTCCTGCTGCAGAGCCAGTCCTGAGCAGCCCTGCTCCAGGTTTTGGCAGGCCGCTCCCAGAAGCGCGCTCGTGGGCCTTGCTCCCTTTTAGCCACCAGCAAAGGGATCGAGGATGAGCACTGAGCCTCCTTGCTCATCGAAGATCTAGGAACCTATCTGATTTCTGAGCAGCCCTTTACCCTCGTCTGCCGTCAGGTACTCTCCACCCGACTTGCAGAGTCCGCGGCTTGGGCAGCCTGCACGCTGGCCCCGGCCCGTCAGAATCTCTTCCCCCCACCCCCACCCCACCCCACCCCCACCACCCCGGCCAAGAGGCCACGCGCGGTCGTGAGCAGGGCTCCAGGCCTCTGGAGCCGCGGCCGCTTGGACTGCGTCCTGGCCCTGGGCTCGCGAGCTCCATGCCCTGGGCTGAGTCACTTAACATCTCTAAGCTAGTTTCCTCATCAGTACAATGAGGGCATAATCAGTATGGGGGGGGGATCAGAATCTGGGGGGGACTACATTTCTGGTGATTGAAGATTATTTTCAGTTTGAATTATACAGTGAGGGACACCATACAATTTTTACTACTGCAGACTTCGGAAGGACAGCTTCTAGTATTCTTAAAACTAATGCATGCACGTACACACAAACACACGTGCACACACACTGACTCTGCTCCGCCTACATCCCCACGCGCACACACACGGAGTCATGGACCACACACACCCCCACAACATACACACAACCACACACGTCCTCAGGCGCGCGCACACACACGCAAAGTCACTGTCACGTGCCACAAACGTCCAGGCTCAACTTTAGAATTCCCAGACTCAGGGGAGTCCTGCGAAGAAAGCGACAGTGCGGGGAGAGCCGATTCCCAGTCTCTGACCGCCAGCCTGACCCTTTTCTTCCCAATGCTGGGTCCATCCCATGCCCCAAGGGGCCTTGGATGTGCACAGGGGGACACTCAGACCTCACATCCGGGCTCTGTCCGTAACCTCCATGCCAACAGCTGCCCGTTGGCCTCTCTGTGAGTCCTGGGATGCTGAACTCCGGGGAGAGCCGGTGCAGAAACTACAAGTGGGTCAGGGGCTGCTGGGGCAGGGCATTCGGGGTCCTGGGATTCCAGAGCACGGGGTGGAGCCAATGGGCGTGTCCCCTTGGCCCTGCTGACTCCACCCCGTAGAGGGCGTGGCCAGAGGGCGTGTCAGGGCCAGAGGGACCCTCTGTAGTTCAGGACCCAGGACAGCGCGGGGGTGTCGGGGGTGGGGGTTGGGGGGCCGCCCCTTGCCGTGCTCTAAGGGCAGAAGCCCTAAGGAAGGGCCGGAGGAGGCTGTAAGGTATCCTCACTGCCATCCATTAAAAAAACAAAAGCCCGCCGCAGGCGAGGGTGGGGAGGGTTTTGCTAGAACAAGGGAAAGACGCTCGCAGAGGTCTGGCCGCAGAGGGCTGGGGGGCTTGCCAGGCTGATGAGGAACCGAGAGGCCGTCGGCCTCTAAACTCCACACGAATTCCTCCGGGTGACCCTGAGATGCAGGGAGACACGGAAAGCACGGTAAACACAGGCCGGAAGCTCAGCAGCCTGTTGCTTGCTTCACCGTCCGTCTGGCCTCCCCTCTGCTAGCAAGCAGCCTTTACCGCATCACCCACGGCTGACCCGGCTCAGGATTCCAGCTGATTTTCCACGGGTGGCATCACTTGCTGGTGACACGAAGCAGGCACGTTAGCCACCTCCCAAACCCTGAGGCTCCTCCTGGGAGGAGCCTGCGGGCCCCCAGTCCAGCCTCTGCGCCACGATGCTCCTTAGTGCCGCTCCCGGTTCGCTGCCCCGGCCTCTAGCTCTGGCCGGAACCTCGCTGGATTGGCGATAAATGGCACCCATGCACCACGGGTAAGCTTGGGGTCCAGATGTGACCATGGCTCGTCTCTTCTTCCCATCGATTGGGGGATTGTTCGGGCTTCATGTCATCGTGTTGGCAGGAAGGCCAGCACCGCCCCCCTGAGACCTCCCTGAAGACACATAGAAACATAGGACACAATGCAGCCCATCTCTTTGTTTTAAAACACCTTTACAGGGCTACGATTTCTGTTCCGTCAATTAGACACATCTCACGTGTAGTATTCGATCAATTTTCATACGTGTCTACACCCAGAAAGCCATCGCCACAATCAAGAGAGCTAACATGTCCACCACTCCCCAAGACGGGCAATTTTCCGATTCCCATATTTACCCCTTCCCACCGCCGTCCCTCCCTGGTAACCATAAGTTTGTTTCTCTATGTCTGTGGCTCTATTTGTCTTTTGCAGTTAAGGTCATTTCTGTCTTTTTTTCTTAGATTTCACATGGAAGTTGTGTCATGCGGCATTTTTCTCTCTTCTGGCTTACTTCACTCAGAAGGACTGTCTCTGTGTCCAACCATGTTGCCGCAAATGGCATGGTTCCATCCTTTTTCGCGGCTGTGTAGTATTCCGCGGCATAAAAAGACAACGACTTCTTTATCCAGTCACCAGTCGTTAGATGTTGGGGTTAGTTCCACGTCCTGGCTAATACAAATAGGGCTGCTGTGAGCATTGAGGTGCATGGGACTTTTTGAGTTAGAGTTTTCTCTTGACATATCCCCAGGCGTGGGAAGGCTGGATCATCAGGTAAGTCCATCTGTAGGTTTTTAAGGAACCTCCATCCCGTCTTCTCTAGTGACAATGCAGCCCGTCTTACTGAAGCAGAGCCATGCTCACAAAGTAACGGATATTCCTAGAGGCCAGACATGACGTGCATTCAGCTTGGCCTGTTCCAGAAGAAGAGGGCAGTCTGGCAGGGCTGGAGGAGAGTGACCAGGGGAGTGTGGGACAGGCAGGATTCACACCACGTGGGGACATGACAGGCTGGGATAAGGAGCCTGGGCTTCCAGTCATGCCTTGGTAAGCATGGGGCACTGGTTCCAGGACTCCCCACAGATGCCAAAATCCATGGATGCTGATGCCTCTTATACAAAATGACATAGGACTTTATTTTTTACATACAAACATACTTTTCTTCCACGTTGCTGTCGTTTTTACAATGTTGTGTCGAATTCCAGTCTAGAGCACAATTTTCCACTTATGCATAAACATACCCATACAGTCATTGTCACATTCTCTTTCGCTGTGTCCTCCTGTGTACTTTAAATCATCTCTAGGTGACGCGCGGCATGCAAGGCAACGTGAATGCTATGTAAGCGGTTGCCGGTGTGTGGCAAGTTCAATTGTCGCTTTTCGAAACTTTCCGTTTTTTCCCGAATATTTTCAACCCACAGTTAGTTGAATCGGCTGGATCGGGAGCCCCTAGATACAGAGAACCCCCAAGCCCTTCCCACCTCGGACATTTCCACTGGAAGCGCTGAAGGGGCCCAAAGAGAGGAGAAGAGCGCCCTCTAGCGGCTGCAAACGCTGAGGCATTCCTTCAGCCTATGCAGCGCGGGAGAGAAGGTTTCGGGCCGACTAGCGCAAAAGGAGGGCCCGCCTGGACAGGAAGGAGGAAGGACGACAGCGGAAGCCAGCTCGCACCCTTCCTGGAGCTAGCTGGTTGCAGTGAGGGACGCCGAGGAACTGGGGACACGTCGCGTGGGGAGGGGGGGGGCAATCGTGGCGGCCAGGAGCAGGGTTCACACAGCTGGCACCCAGTTTGCACGATCAAAATGACAAGGAGAGGGGGTGGGGGGAAGGGGCTGCCTCAGCACCGGGATCCTGACAAGGGCCATAGCGCCGCGACCTCAGCTAATGCGGCTCCCCTGCTAAGCCAGAAAAAGGAAACTGTGAGGCAAGATACTGCAGATTCCACCGCAGCCACACGGATGACTAGATCTCTAACCTGACAAAATGGAACCCTCGGAAACAGGAATCTTCCCTTTCTTCTACATTTTGACCTTGGCACAGGGAGCCACACTTCTCTGACGGGAACCGTCTTTACTCCGGCAGAGAGCTCAGTTTTCCAGGAATAAGTATGGAGAAAAAGTGTGCCGTGATGGTTTAGCAGTTCAAAGCGGAAGCCCGTCTTAGAAACGGGAAAAACATGCTTCTCAATGAAGTCGAGTTATGGCACGAAGCAGGAGGAAGTTTAAGGAAATCTCTCTTAATATCCATTCACCAGACAAGACTAGCCAGTCCTAAAAAGGCATCACGTTAAATCAAGGAAGATTCTTGCTTCCTTTTTGGGGCGGGAGGGGGGCGGGGGGACATGAGAAACAATGCCGCATTTTAAAACAAGCCTTGGGGCCCTAGATACGGAGAGTGTTGTTGGGTGTTGAGGCTGAGAGGTGTTGCTGAGGAGAACATAAAGCTGCGTATAGACTGGTATGGGTTCCAAGTCTACCGCTGGAAAAAAATTAGCCAATCATGAGTCCATTTGATTGGGAAAGAAGTAAATAACTCAAAAATGGGAAAGACATGGGATTAAATAGCGGTAGCGAGCAATTAAATCCAAGATGTTTATACCTATATTTTCATTGCGAATGCAACAAACTGAAAGCAACTGTCTAAAAAGCAGTAACTGTAGCCCGCGCACGCGCACACACGCACACAATGGGGAACAGCAGAGAGGTAAAATATGCTAAATGTATCATGATTGAGAAACAAGATCTAATAGATTATTCCGTTTTTGAGACTGTTATAGCAATACTGGTCCAATTATACATAAAGTTATGAACTTAGAGATGACTTATTAAAACTTAGAGGGAATTTTAATTGGAAGACCATATAGCTTCCAAATCATTGAAGAGAAAACTAACCTCACAAAAATTAATCAATGCAGCTAAGATGGAGTAACGGAGACCGTATTTACCATCGTAGGATAGACCCCAATGTAGATAAAATCTATGAAGCAATGCTTTTTAAGCCATGTGAAAACGATCATCCACTAGGACCTCGTCCTGCCACCTCCATACCCAGGCTGCTAGGCCTCCTACTGCCACTACCAAGGATGTCCACCAGGTGGCGACATTGCCCCCCTCTGCTCCTGCTGCAGAGCCAGTCCTGAGCAGCCCTGCTCCAGGTTTTGGCAGGCCGCTCCCAGAAGCGCGCTCGTGGGCCTTGCTCCCTTTTAGCCACCAGCAAAGGGATCGAGGATGAGCACTGAGCCTCCTTACTCATCGAAGATCTAGGAACCTATCTGATTTCTGAGCAGCCCTTTACCCTCGTCTGCCGTCAGGTACTCTCCACCCGACTTGAAGAGTCCGCGGCTTGGGCAGCCTGCACGCTGGCCCCGGCCCGTCAGAATCTCTTCCCCCCACCCCCACCCCACCCCACCCCCACCACCCCGGCCAAGAGGCCACGCGCGGTCGTGAGCAGGGCTCCAGGCCTCTGGAGCCGCGGCCGCTTGGACTGCGTCCTGGCCCTGGGCTCGCGAGCTCCATGCCCTGGGCTGAGTCACTTAACATCTCTAAGCTAGTTTCCTCATCAGTACAATGAGGGCATAATCAGTATGGGGGGGGGGATCAGAATCTGGGGGGGACTACATTTCTGGTGATTGAAGATTATTTTCAGTTTGAATTATACAGTGAGGGACACCATACAATTTTTACTACTGCAGACTTCTGAAGGACAGCTTCTAGTATTCTTAAAACTAATGCATGCACGTACACACAAACACACGTGCACACACACTGACTCTGCTCCGCCTACATCCCCACGCGCACACACACGGAGTCATGGACCACACACACCCCCACAACATACACACAACCACACACGTCCTCAGGCGCGCGCACACACACGCAAAGTCACTGTCACGTGCCACAAACGTCCAGGCTCAACTTTAGAATTCCCAGACTCAGGGGAGTCCTGCGAAGAAAGCGACAGTGCGGGGAGAGCCGATTCCCAGTCTCTGACCGCCAGCCTGACCCTTTTCTTCCCAATGCTGGGTCCATCCCATGCCCCAAGGGGCCTTGGATGTGCACAGGGGGACACTCAGACCTCACATCCGGGCTCTGTCCGTAACCTCCATGCCAACAGCTGCCCGTTGGCCTCTCTGTGAGTCCTGGGATGCTGAACTCCGGGGAGAGCCGGTGCAGAAACTACAAGTGGGTCAGGGGCTGCTGGGGCAGGGCATTCGGGGTCCTGGGATTCCAGAGCACGGGGTGGAGCCAATGGGCGTGTCCCCTTGGCCCTGCTGACTCCACCCCGTAGAGGGCGTGGCCAGAGGGCGTGTCAGGGCCAGAGGGACCCTCTGTAGTTCAGGACCCAGGACAGCGCGGGGGTGTCGGGGGTGGGGGTTGGGGGGCCGCCCCTTGCCGTGCTCTAAGGGCAGAAGCCCTAAGGAAGGGCCGGAGGAGGCTGTAAGGTATCCTCACTGCCATCCATTAAAAAAACAAAAGCCCGCCGCAGGCGAGGGTGGGGAGGGTTTTGCTAGAACAAGGGAAAGACGCTCGCAGAGGTCTGGCCGCAGAGGGCTGGGGGGCTTGCCAGGCTGATGAGGAACCGAGAGGCCGTCGGCCTCTAAACTCCACACGAATTCCTCCGGGTGACCCTGAGATGCAGGGAGACACGGAAAGCACGGTAAACACAGGCCGGAAGCTCAGCAGCCTGTTGCTTGCTTCACCGTCCGTCTGGCCTCCCCTCTGCTAGCAAGCAGCCTTTACCGCATCACCCACGGCTGACCCGGCTCAGGATTCCAGCTGATTTTCCACGGGTGGCATCACTTGCTGGTGACACGAAGCAGGCACGTTAGCCACCTCCCAAACCCTGAGGCTCCTCCTGGGAGGAGCCTGCGGGCCCCCAGTCCAGCCTCTGCGCCACGATGCTCCTTAGTGCCGCTCCCGGTTCGCTGCCCCGGCCTCTAGCTCTGGCCGGAACCTCGCTGGATTGGCGATAAATGGCACCCATGCACCACGGGTAAGCTTGGGGTCCAGATGTGACCATGGCTCGTCTCTTCTTCCCATCGATTGGGGGATTGTTCGGGCTTCATGTCATCGTGTTGGCAGGAAGGCCAGCACCGCCCCCCTGAGACCTCCCTGAAGACACATAGAAACATAGGACACAATGCAGCCCATCTCTTTGTTTTAAAACACCTTTACAGGGCTACGATTTCTGTTCCGTCAATTAGACACATCTCACGTGTAGTATTCGATCAATTTTCATACGTGTCTACACCCAGAAAGCCATCGCCACAATCAAGAGAGCTAACATGTCCACCACTCCCCAAGACGGGCAATTTTCCGATTCCCATATTTACCCCTTCCCACCGCCGTCCCTCCCTGGTAACCATAAGTTTGTTTCTCTATGTCTGTGGCTCTATTTGTCTTTTGCAGTTAAGATCATTTCTGTCTTTTTTTCTTAGATTTCACATGGAAGTTGTGTCATGCGGCATTTTTCTCTCTTCTGGCTTACTTCACTCAGAAGGACTGTCTCTGTGTCCAACCATGTTGCCGCAAATGGCATGGTTCCATCCTTTTTCGCGGCTGTGTAGTATTCCGCGGCATAAAAAGACAACGACTTCTTTATCCAGTCACCAGTCGTTAGATGTTGGGGTTAGTTCCACGTCCTGGCTAATACAAATAGGGCTGCTGTGAGCATTGAGGTGCATGGGACTTTTTGAGTTAGAGTTTTCTCTTGACATATCCCCAGGCGTGGGAAGGCTGGATCATCAGGTAAGTCCATCTGTAGGTTTTTAAGGAACCTCCATCCCGTCTTCTCTAGTGACAATGCAGCCCGTCTTACTGAAGCAGAGCCATGCTCACAAAGTAACGGATATTCCTAGAGGCCAGACATGACGTGCATTCAGCTTGGCCTGTTCCAGAAGAAGAGGGCAGTCTGGCAGGGCTGGAGGAGAGTGACCAGGGGAGTGTGGGACAGGCAGGATTCACACCACGTGGGGACATGACAGGCTGGGATAAGGAGCCTGGGCTTCCAGTCATGCCTTGGTAAGCATGGGGCACTGGTTCCAGGACTCCCCACAGATGCCAAAATCCATGGATGCTGATGCCTCTTATACAAAATGACATAGGACTTTATTTTTTACATACAAACATACTTTTCTTCCACGTTGCTGTCGTTTTTACAATGTTGTGTCGAATTCCAGTCTAGAGCACAATTTTCCACTTATGCATAAACATACCCATACAGTCATTGTCACATTCTCTTTCGCTGTGTCCTCCTGTGTACTTTAAATCATCTCTAGGTGACGCGCGGCATGCAAGGCAACGTGAATGCTATGTAAGCGGTTGCCGGTGTGTGGCAAGTTCAATTGTCGCTTTTCGAAACTTTCCGTTTTTTCCCGAATATTTTCAACCCACAGTTAGTTGAATCGGCTGGATCGGGAGCCCCTAGATACAGAGAACCCCCAAGCCCTTCCCACCTCGGACATTTCCACTGGAAGCGCTGAAGGGGCCCAAAGAGAGGAGAAGAGCGCCCTCTAGCGGCTGCAAACGCTGAGGCATTCCTTCAGCCTATGCAGCGCGGGAGAGAAGGTTTCGGGCCGACTAGCGCAAAAGGAGGGCCCGCCTGGACAGGAAGGAGGAAGGACGACAGCGGAAGCCAGCTCGCACCCTTCCTGGAGCTAGCTGGTTGCAGTGAGGGACGCCGAGGAACTGGGGACACGTCGCGTGGGGAGGGGGGGGGCAATCGTGGCGGCCAGGAGCAGGGTTCACACAGCTGGCACCCAGTTTGCACGATCAAAATGACAAGGAGAGGGGGTGGGGGGAAGGGACTGCCTCAGCACCGGGATCCTGACAAGGGCCATAGCGCCGCGACCTCAGCTAATGCGGCTCCCCTGCTAAGCCAGAAAAAGGAAACTGTGAGGCAAGATACTGCAGATTCCACCGCAGCCACACGGATGACTAGATCTCTAACCTGACAAAATGGAACCCTCGGAAACAGGAATCTTCCCTTTCTTCTACATTTTGACCTTGGCACAGGGAGCCACACTTCTCTGACGGGAACCGTCTTTACTCCGGCAGAGAGCTCAGTTTTCCAGGAATAAGTATGGAGAAAAAGTGTGCCGTGATGGTTTAGCAGTTCAAAGCGGAAGCCCGTCTTAGAAACGGGAAAAACATGCTTCTCAATGAAGTCGAGTTATGGCACGAAGCAGGAGGAAGTTTAAGGAAATCTCTCTTAATATCCATTCACCAGACAAGACTAGCCAGTCCTAAAAAGGCAGCACGTTAAATCAAGGAAGATTCTTGCTTCCTTTTTGGGGCGGGAGGGGGGCGGGGGGACATGAGAAACAATGCCGCATTTTAAAACAAGCCTTGGGGCCCTAGATACGGAGAGTGTTGTTGGGTGTTGAGGCTGAGAGGTGTTGCTGAGGAGAACATAAAGCTGCGTATAGACTGGTATGGGTTCCAAGTCTACCGCTGGAAAAAAATTAGCCAATCATGAGTCCATTTGATTGGGAAAGAAGTAAATAACTCAAAAATGGGAAAGACATGGGATTAAATAGCGGTAGCGAGCAATTAAATCCAAGATGTTTATACCTATATTTTCATTGCGAATGCAACAAACTGAAAGCAACTGTCTAAAAAGCAGTAACTGTAGCCCGCGCACGCGCACACACGCACACAATGGGGAACAGCAGAGAGGTAAAATATGCTAAATGTATCATGATTGAGAAACAAGATCTAATAGATTATTCCGTTTTTGAGACTGTTATAGCAATACTGGTCCAATTATACATAAAGTTATGAACTTAGAGATGACTTATTAAAACTTAGAGGGAATTTTAATTGGAAGACCATATAGCTTCCAAATCATTGAAGAGAAAACTAACCTCACAAAAATTAATCAATGCAGCTAAGATGGAGTAACGGAGACCGTATTTACCATCGTAGGATAGACCCCAATGTGGATAAAATCTATGAAGCAATGCTTTTTAAGCCATGTGAAAACGATCATCCACTAGGACCTCGTCCTGCCGCCTCCATACCCAGGCTGCTAGGCCTCCTACTGCCACTACCAAGGATGTCCACCAGGTGGCGACATTGCCCCCCTCTGCTCCTGCTGCAGAGCCAGTCCTGAGCAGCCCTGCTCCAGGTTTTGGCAGGCCGCTCCCAGAAGCGCGCTCGTGGGCCTTGCTCCCTTTTAGCCACCAGCAAAGGGATCGAGGATGAGCACTGAGCCTCCTTGCTCATCGAAGATCTAGGAACCTATCTGATTTCTGAGCAGCCCTTTACCCTCGTCTGCCGTCAGGTACTCTCCACCCGACTTGCAGAGTCCGCGGCTTGGGCAGCCTGCACGCTGGCCCCGGCCCGTCAGAATCTCTTCCCCCCACCCCCACCCCACCCCACCCCCACCACCCCGGCCAAGAGGCCACGCGCGGTCGTGAGCAGGGCTCCAGGCCTCTGGAGCCGCGGCCGCTTGGACTGCGTCCTGGCCCTGGGCTCGCGAGCTCCATGCCCTGGGCTGAGTCACTTAACATCTCTAAGCTAGTTTCCTCATCAGTACAATGAGGGCATAATCAGTATGGGGGGGGGATCAGAATCTGGGGGGGACTACATTTCTGGTGATTGAAGATTATTTTCAGTTTGAATTATACAGTGAGGGACACCATACAATTTTTACTACTGCAGACTTCTGAAGGACAGCTTCTAGTATTCTTAAAACTAATGCATGCACGTACACACAAACACACGTGCACACACACTGACTCTGCTCCGCCTACATCCCCACGCGCACACACACGGAGTCATGGACCACACACACCCCCACAACATACACACAACCACACACGTCCTCAGGCGCGCGCACACACACGCAAAGTCACTGTCACGTGCCACAAACGTCCAGGCTCAACTTTAGAATTCCCAGACTCAGGGGAGTCCTGCGAAGAAAGCGACAGTGCGGGGAGAGCCGATTCCCAGTCTCTGACCGCCAGCCTGACCCTTTTCTTCCCAATGCTGGGTCCATCCCATGCCCCAAGGGGCCTTGGATGTGCACAGGGGGACACTCAGACCTCACATCCGGGCTCTGTCCGTAACCTCCATGCCAACAGCTGCCCGTTGGCCTCTCTGTGAGTCCTGGGATGCTGAACTCCGGGGAGAGCCGGTGCAGAAACTACAAGTGGGTCAGGGGCTGCTGGGGCAGGGCATTCGGGGTCCTGGGATTCCAGAGCACGGGGTGGAGCCAATGGGCGTGTCCCCTTGGCCCTGCTGACTCCACCCCGTAGAGGGCGTGGCCAGAGGGCGTGTCAGGGCCAGAGGGACCCTCTGTAGTTCAGGACCCAGGACAGCGCGGGGGTGTCGGGGGTGGGGGTTGGGGGGCCGCCCCTTGCCGTGCTCTAAGGGCAGAAGCCCTAAGGAAGGGCCGGAGGAGGCTGTAAGGTATCCTCACTGCCATCCATTAAAAAAACAAAAGCCCGCCGCAGGCGAGGGTGGGGAGGGTTTTGCTAGAACAAGGGAAAGACGCTCGCAGAGGTCTGGCCGCAGAGGGCTGGGGGGCTTGCCAGGCTGATGAGGAACCGAGAGGCCGTCGGCCTCTAAACTCCACACGAATTCCTCCGGGTGACCCTGAGATGCAGGGAGACACGGAAAGCACGGTAAACACAGGCCGGAAGCTCAGCAGCCTGTTGCTTGCTTCACCGTCCGTCTGGCCTCCCCTCTGCTAGCAAGCAGCCTTTACCGCATCACCCACGGCTGACCCGGCTCAGGATTCCAGCTGATTTTCCACGGGTGGCATCACTTGCTGGTGACACGAAGCAGGCACGTTAGCCACCTCCCAAACCCTGAGGCTCCTCCTGGGAGGAGCCTGCGGGCCCCCAGTCCAGCCTCTGCGCCACGATGCTCCTTAGTGCCGCTCCCGGTTCGCTGCCCCGGCCTCTAGCTCTGGCCGGAACCTCGCTGGATTGGCGATAAATGGCACCCATGCACCACGGGTAAGCTTGGGGTCCAGATGTGACCATGGCTCGTCTCTTCTTCCCATCGATTGGGGGATTGTTCGGGCTTCATGTCATCGTGTTGGCAGGAAGGCCAGCACCGCCCCCCTGAGACCTCCCTGAAGACACATAGAAACATAGGACACAATGCAGCCCATCTCTTTGTTTTAAAACACCTTTACAGGGCTACGATTTCTGTTCCGTCAATTAGACACATCTCACGTGTAGTATTCGATCAATTTTCATACGTGTCTACACCCAGAAAGCCATCGCCACAATCAAGAGAGCTAACATGTCCACCACTCCCCAAGACGGGCAATTTTCCGATTCCCGTATTTACCCCTTCCCACCGCCGTCCCTCCCTGGTAACCATAAGTTTGTTTCTCTATGTCTGTGGCTCTATTTGTCTTTTGCAGTTAAGGTCATTTCTGTCTTTTTTTCTTAGATTTCACATGGAAGTTGTGTCATGCGGCATTTTTCTCTCTTCTGGCTTACTTCACTCAGAAGGACTGTCTCTGTGTCCAACCATGTTGCCGCAAATGGCATGGTTCCATCCTTTTTCGCGGCTGTGTAGTATTCCGCGGCATAAAAAGACAACGACTTCTTTATCCAGTCACCAGTCGTTAGATGTTGGGGTTAGTTCCACGTCCTGGCTAATACAAATAGGGCTGCTGTGAGCATTGAGGTGCATGGGACTTTTTGAGTTAGAGTTTTCTCTTGACATATCCCCAGGCGTGGGAAGGCTGGATCATCAGGTAAGTCCATCTGTAGGTTTTTAAGGAACCTCCATCCCGTCTTCTCTAGTGACAATGCAGCCCGTCTTACTGAAGCAGAGCCATGCTCACAAAGTAACGGATATTCCTAGAGGCCAGACATGACGTGCATTCAGCTTGGCCTGTTCCAGAAGAAGAGGGCAGTCTGGCAGGGCTGGAGGAGAGTGACCAGGGGAGTGTGGGACAGGCAGGATTCACACCACGTGGGGACATGACAGGCTGGGATAAGGAGCCTGGGCTTCCAGTCATGCCTTGGTAAGCATGGGGCACTGGTTCCAGGACTCCCCACAGATGCCAAAATCCATGGATGCTGATGCCTCTTATACAAAATGACATAGGACTTTATTTTTTACATACAAACATACTTTTCTTCCACGTTGCTGTCGTTTTTACAATGTTGTGTCGAATTCCAGTCTAGAGCACAATTTTCCACTTATGCATAAACATACCCATACAGTCATTGTCACATTCTCTTTCGCTGTGTCCTCCTGTGTACTTTAAATCATCTCTAGGTGACGCGCGGCATGCAAGGCAACGTGAATGCTATGTAAGCGGTTGCCGGTGTGTGGCAAGTTCAATTGTCGCTTTTCGAAACTTTCCGTTTTTTCCCGAATATTTTCAACCCACAGTTAGTTGAATCGGCTGGATCGGGAGCCCCTAGATACAGAGAACCCCCAAGCCCTTCCCACCTCGGACATTTCCACTGGAAGCGCTGAAGGGGCCCAAAGAGAGGAGAAGAGCGCCCTCTAGCGGCTGCAAACGCTGAGGCATTCCTTCAGCCTATGCAGCGCGGGAGAGAAGGTTTCGGGCCGACTAGCGCAAAAGGAGGGCCCGCCTGGACAGGAAGGAGGAAGGACGACAGCGGAAGCCAGCTCGCACCCTTCCTGGAGCTAGCTGGTTGCAGTGAGGGACGCCGAGGAACTGGGGACACGTCGCGTGGGGAGGGGGGGGGCAATCGTGGCGGCCAGGAGCAGGGTTCACACAGCTGGCACCCAGTTTGCACGATCAAAATGACAAGGAGAGGGGGTGGGGGGAAGGGGCTGCCTCAGCACCGGGATCCTGACAAGGGCCATAGCGCCGCGACCTCAGCTAATGCGGCTCCCCTGCTAAGCCAGAAAAAGGAAACTGTGAGGCAAGATACTGCAGATTCCACCGCAGCCACACGGATGACTAGATCTCTAACCTGACAAAATGGAACCCTCGGAAACAGGAATCTTCCCTTTCTTCTACATTTTGACCTTGGCACAGGGAGCCACACTTCTCTGACGGGAACCGTCTTTACTCCGGCAGAGAGCTCAGTTTTCCAGGAATAAGTATGGAGAAAAAGTGTGCCGTGATGGTTTAGCAGTTCAAAGCGGAAGCCCGTCTTAGAAACGGGAAAAACATGCTTCTCAATGAAGTCGAGTTATGGCACGAAGCAGGAGGAAGTTTAAGGAAATCTCTCTTAATATCCATTCACCAGACAAGACTAGCCAGTCCTAAAAAGGCATCACGTTAAATCAAGGAAGATTCTTGCTTCCTTTTTGGGGCGGGAGGGGGGCGGGGGGACATGAGAAACAATGCCGCATTTTAAAACAAGCCTTGGGGCCCTAGATACGGAGAGTGTTGTTGGGTGTTGAGGCTGAGAGGTGTTGCTGAGGAGAACATAAAGCTGCGTATAGACTGGTATGGGTTCCAAGTCTACCGCTGGAAAAAAATTAGCCAATCATGAGTCCATTTGATTGGGAAAGAAGTAAATAACTCAAAAATGGGAAAGACATGGGATTAAATAGCGGTAGCGAGCAATTAAATCCAAGATGTTTATACCTATATTTTCATTGCGAATGCAACAAACTGAAAGCAACTGTCTAAAAAGCAGTAACTGTAGCCCGCGCACGCGCACACACGCACACAATGGGGAACAGCAGAGAGGTAAAATATGCTAAATGTATCATGATTGAGAAACAAGATCTAATAGATTATTCCGTTTTTGAGACTGTTATAGCAATACTGGTCCAATTATACATAAAGTTATGAACTTAGAGATGACTTATTAAAACTTAGAGGGAATTTTAATTGGAAGACCATATAGCTTCCAAATCATTGAAGAGAAAACTAACCTCACAAAAATTAATCAATGCAGCTAAGATGGAGTAACGGAGACCGTATTTACCATCGTAGGATAGACCCCAATGTAGATAAAATCTATGAAGCAATGCTTTTTAAGCCATGTGAAAACGATCATCCACTAGGACCTCGTCCTGCCACCTCCATACCCAGGCTGCTAGGCCTCCTACTGCCACTACCAAGGATGTCCACCAGGTGGCGACATTGCCCCCCTCTGCTCCTGCTGCAGAGCCAGTCCTGAGCAGCCCTGCTCCAGGTTTTGGCAGGCCGCTCCCAGAAGCGCGCTCGTGGGCCTTGCTCCCTTTTAGCCACCAGCAAAGGGATCGAGGATGAGCACTGAGCCTCCTTACTCATCGAAGATCTAGGAACCTATCTGATTTCTGAGCAGCCCTTTACCCTCGTCTGCCGTCAGGTACTCTCCACCCGACTTGAAGAGTCCGCGGCTTGGGCAGCCTGCACGCTGGCCCCGGCCCGTCAGAATCTCTTCCCCCCACCCCCACCCCACCCCACCCCCACCACCCCGGCCAAGAGGCCACGCGCGGTCGTGAGCAGGGCTCCAGGCCTCTGGAGCCGCGGCCGCTTGGACTGCGTCCTGGCCCTGGGCTCGCGAGCTCCATGCCCTGGGCTGAGTCACTTAACATCTCTAAGCTAGTTTCCTCATCAGTACAATGAGGGCATAATCAGTATGGGGGGGGGGATCAGAATCTGGGGGGGACTACATTTCTGGTGATTGAAGATTATTTTCAGTTTGAATTATACAGTGAGGGACACCATACAATTTTTACTACTGCAGACTTCTGAAGGACAGCTTCTAGTATTCTTAAAACTAATGCATGCACGTACACACAAACACACGTGCACACACACTGACTCTGCTCCGCCTACATCCCCACGCGCACACACACGGAGTCATGGACCACACACACCCCCACAACATACACACAACCACACACGTCCTCAGGCGCGCGCACACACACGCAAAGTCACTGTCACGTGCCACAAACGTCCAGGCTCAACTTTAGAATTCCCAGACTCAGGGGAGTCCTGCGAAGAAAGCGACAGTGCGGGGAGAGCCGATTCCCAGTCTCTGACCGCCAGCCTGACCCTTTTCTTCCCAATGCTGGGTCCATCCCATGCCCCAAGGGGCCTTGGATGTGCACAGGGGGACACTCAGACCTCACATCCGGGCTCTGTCCGTAACCTCCATGCCAACAGCTGCCCGTTGGCCTCTCTGTGAGTCCTGGGATGCTGAACTCCGGGGAGAGCCGGTGCAGAAACTACAAGTGGGTCAGGGGCTGCTGGGGCAGGGCATTCGGGGTCCTGGGATTCCAGAGCACGGGGTGGAGCCAATGGGCGTGTCCCCTTGGCCCTGCTGACTCCACCCCGTAGAGGGCGTGGCCAGAGGGCGTGTCAGGGCCAGAGGGACCCTCTGTAGTTCAGGACCCAGGACAGCGCGGGGGTGTCGGGGGTGGGGGTTGGGGGGCCGCCCCTTGCCGTGCTCTAAGGGCAGAAGCCCTAAGGAAGGGCCGGAGGAGGCTGTAAGGTATCCTCACTGCCATCCATTAAAAAAACAAAAGCCCGCCGCAGGCGAGGGTGGGGAGGGTTTTGCTAGAACAAGGGAAAGACGCTCGCAGAGGTCTGGCCGCAGAGGGCTGGGGGGCTTGCCAGGCTGATGAGGAACCGAGAGGCCGTCGGCCTCTAAACTCCACACGAATTCCTCCGGGTGACCCTGAGATGCAGGGAGACACGGAAAGCACGGTAAACACAGGCCGGAAGCTCAGCAGCCTGTTGCTTGCTTCACCGTCCGTCTGGCCTCCCCTCTGCTAGCAAGCAGCCTTTACCGCATCACCCACGGCTGACCCGGCTCAGGATTCCAGCTGATTTTCCACGGGTGGCATCACTTGCTGGTGACACGAAGCAGGCACGTTAGCCACCTCCCAAACCCTGAGGCTCCTCCTGGGAGGAGCCTGCGGGCCCCCAGTCCAGCCTCTGCGCCACGATGCTCCTTAGTGCCGCTCCCGGTTCGCTGCCCCGGCCTCTAGCTCTGGCCGGAACCTCGCTGGATTGGCGATAAATGGCACCCATGCACCACGGGTAAGCTTGGGGTCCAGATGTGACCATGGCTCGTCTCTTCTTCCCATCGATTGGGGGATTGTTCGGGCTTCATGTCATCGTGTTGGCAGGAAGGCCAGCACCGCCCCCCTGAGACCTCCCTGAAGACACATAGAAACATAGGACACAATGCAGCCCATCTCTTTGTTTTAAAACACCTTTACAGGGCTACGATTTCTGTTCCGTCAATTAGACACATCTCACGTGTAGTATTCGATCAATTTTCATACGTGTCTACACCCAGAAAGCCATCGCCACAATCAAGAGAGCTAACATGTCCACCACTCCCCAAGACGGGCAATTTTCCGATTCCCATATTTACCCCTTCCCACCGCCGTCCCTCCCTGGTAACCATAAGTTTGTTTCTCTATGTCTGTGGCTCTATTTGTCTTTTGCAGTTAAGATCATTTCTGTCTTTTTTTCTTAGATTTCACATGGAAGTTGTGTCATGCGGCATTTTTCTCTCTTCTGGCTTACTTCACTCAGAAGGACTGTCTCTGTGTCCAACCATGTTGCCGCAAATGGCATGGTTCCATCCTTTTTCGCGGCTGTGTAGTATTCCGCGGCATAAAAAGACAACGACTTCTTTATCCAGTCACCAGTCGTTAGATGTTGGGGTTAGTTCCACGTCCTGGCTAATACAAATAGGGCTGCTGTGAGCATTGAGGTGCATGGGACTTTTTGAGTTAGAGTTTTCTCTTGACATATCCCCAGGCGTGGGAAGGCTGGATCATCAGGTAAGTCCATCTGTAGGTTTTTAAGGAACCTCCATCCCGTCTTCTCTAGTGACAATGCAGCCCGTCTTACTGAAGCAGAGCCATGCTCACAAAGTAACGGATATTCCTAGAGGCCAGACATGACGTGCATTCAGCTTGGCCTGTTCCAGAAGAAGAGGGCAGTCTGGCAGGGCTGGAGGAGAGTGACCAGGGGAGTGTGGGACAGGCAGGATTCACACCACGTGGGGACATGACAGGCTGGGATAAGGAGCCTGGGCTTCCAGTCATGCCTTGGTAAGCATGGGGCACTGGTTCCAGGACTCCCCACAGATGCCAAAATCCATGGATGCTGATGCCTCTTATACAAAATGACATAGGACTTTATTTTTTACATACAAACATACTTTTCTTCCACGTTGCTGTCGTTTTTACAATGTTGTGTCGAATTCCAGTCTAGAGCACAATTTTCCACTTATGCATAAACATACCCATACAGTCATTGTCACATTCTCTTTCGCTGTGTCCTCCTGTGTACTTTAAATCATCTCTAGGTGACGCGCGGCATGCAAGGCAACGTGAATGCTATGTAAGCGGTTGCCGGTGTGTGGCAAGTTCAATTGTCGCTTTTCGAAACTTTCCGTTTTTTCCCGAATATTTTCAACCCACAGTTAGTTGAATCGGCTGGATCGGGAGCCCCTAGATACAGAGAACCCCCAAGCCCTTCCCACCTCGGACATTTCCACTGGAAGCGCTGAAGGGGCCCAAAGAGAGGAGAAGAGCGCCCTCTAGCGGCTGCAAACGCTGAGGCATTCCTTCAGCCTATGCAGCGCGGGAGAGAAGGTTTCGGGCCGACTAGCGCAAAAGGAGGGCCCGCCTGGACAGGAAGGAGGAAGGACGACAGCGGAAGCCAGCTCGCACCCTTCCTGGAGCTAGCTGGTTGCAGTGAGGGACGCCGAGGAACTGGGGACACGTCGCGTGGGGAGGGGGGGGGCAATCGTGGCGGCCAGGAGCAGGGTTCACACAGCTGGCACCCAGTTTGCACGATCAAAATGACAAGGAGAGGGGGTGGGGGGAAGGGGCTGCCTCAGCACCGGGATCCTGACAAGGGCCATAGCGCCGCGACCTCAGCTAATGCGGCTCCCCTGCTAAGCCAGAAAAAGGAAACTGTGAGGCAAGATACTGCAGATTCCACCGCAGCCACACGGATGACTAGATCTCTAACCTGACAAAATGGAACCCTCGGAAACAGGAATCTTCCCTTTCTTCTACATTTTGACCTTGGCACAGGGAGCCACACTTCTCTGACGGGAACCGTCTTTACTCCGGCAGAGAGCTCAGTTTTCCAGGAATAAGTATGGAGAAAAAGTGTGCCGTGATGGTTTAGCAGTTCAAAGCGGAAGCCCGTCTTAGAAACGGGAAAAACATGCTTCTCAATGAAGTCGAGTTATGGCACGAAGCAGGAGGAAGTTTAAGGAAATCTCTCTTAATATCCATTCACCAGACAAGACTAGCCAGTCCTAAAAAGGCATCACGTTAAATCAAGGAAGATTCTTGCTTCCTTTTTGGGGCGGGAGGGGGGCGGGGGGACATGAGAAACAATGCCGCATTTTAAAACAAGCCTTGGGGCCCTAGATACGGAGAGTGTTGTTGGGTGTTGAGGCTGAGAGGTGTTGCTGAGGAGAACATAAAGCTGCGTATAGACTGGTATGGGTTCCAAGTCTACCGCTGGAAAAAAATTAGCCAATCATGAGTCCATTTGATTGGGAAAGAAGTAAATAACTCAAAAATGGGAAAGACATGGGATTAAATAGCGGTAGCGAGCAATTAAATCCAAGATGTTTATACCTATATTTTCATTGCGAATGCAACAAACTGAAAGCAACTGTCTAAAAAGCAGTAACTGTAGCCCGCGCACGCGCACACACGCACACAATGGGGAACAGCAGAGAGGTAAAATATGCTAAATGTATCATGATTGAGAAACAAGATCTAATAGATTATTCCGTTTTTGAGACTGTTATAGCAATACTGGTCCAATTATACATAAAGTTATGAACTTAGAGATGACTTATTAAAACTTAGAGGGAATTTTAATTGGAAGACCATATAGCTTCCAAATCATTGAAGAGAAAACTAACCTCACAAAAATTAATCAATGCAGCTAAGATGGAGTAACGGAGACCGTATTTACCATCGTAGGATAGACCCCAATGTGGATAAAATCTATGAAGCAATGCTTTTTAAGCCATGTGAAAACGATCATCCACTAGGACCTCGTCCTGCCGCCTCCATACCCAGGCTGCTAGGCCTCCTACTGCCACTACCAAGGATGTCCACCAGGTGGCGACATTGCCCCCCTCTGCTCCTGCTGCAGAGCCAGTCCTGAGCAGCCCTGCTCCAGGTTTTGGCAGGCCGCTCCCAGAAGCGCGCTCGTGGGCCTTGCTCCCTTTTAGCCACCAGCAAAGGGATCGAGGATGAGCACTGAGCCTCCTTACTCATCGAAGATCTAGGAACCTATCTGATTTCTGAGCAGCCCTTTACCCTCGTCTGCCGTCAGGTACTCTCCACCCGACTTGCAGAGTCCGCGGCTTGGGCAGCCTGCACGCTGGCCCCGGCCCGTCAGAATCTCTTCCCCCCACCCCCACCCCACCCCACCCCCACCACCCCGGCCAAGAGGCCACGCGCGGTCGTGAGCAAGGCTCCAGGCCTCTGGAGCCGCGGCCGCTTGGACTGCGTCCTGGCCCTGGGCTCGCGAGCTCCATGCCCTGGGCTGAGTCACTTAACATCTCTAAGCTAGTTTCCTCATCAGTACAATGAGGGCATAATCAGTATGGGGGGGGGGATCAGAATCTGGGGGGGACTACATTTCTGGTGATTGAAGATTATTTTCAGTTTGAATTATACAGTGAGGGACACCATACAATTTTTACTACTGCAGACTTCTGAAGGACAGCTTCTAGTATTCTTAAAACTAATGCATGCACGTACACACAAACACACGTGCACACACACTGACTCTGCTCCGCCTACATCCCCACGCGCACACACACGGAGTCATGGACCACACACACCCCCACAACATACACACAACCACACACGTCCTCAGGCGCGCGCACACACACGCAAAGTCACTGTCACGTGCCACAAACGTCCAGGCTCAACTTTAGAATTCCCAGACTCAGGGGAGTCCTGCGAAGAAAGCGACAGTGCGGGGAGAGCCGATTCCCAGTCTCTGACCGCCAGCCTGACCCTTTTCTTCCCAATGCTGGGTCCATCCCATGCCCCAAGGGGCCTTGGATGTGCACAGGGGGACACTCAGACCTCACATCCGGGCTCTGTCCGTAACCTCCATGCCAACAGCTGCCCGTTGGCCTCTCTGTGAGTCCTGGGATGCTGAACTCCGGGGAGAGCCGGTGCAGAAACTACAAGTGGGTCAGGGGCTGCTGGGGCAGGGCATTCGGGGTCCTGGGATTCCAGAGCACGGGGTGGAGCCAATGGGCGTGTCCCCTTGGCCCTGCTGACTCCACCCCGTAGAGGGCGTGGCCAGAGGGCGTGTCAGGGCCAGAGGGACCCTCTGTAGTTCAGGACCCAGGACAGCGCGGGGGTGTCGGGGGTGGGGGTTGGGGGGCCGCCCCTTGCCGTGCTCTAAGGGCAGAAGCCCTAAGGAAGGGCCGGAGGAGGCTGTAAGGTATCCTCACTGCCATCCATTAAAAAAACAAAAGCCCGCCGCAGGCGAGGGTGGGGAGGGTTTTGCTAGAACAAGGGAAAGACGCTCGCAGAGGTCTGGCCGCAGAGGGCTGGGGGGCTTGCCAGGCTGATGAGGAACCGAGAGGCCGTCGGCCTCTAAACTCCACACGAATTCCTCCGGGTGACCCTGAGATGCAGGGAGACACGGAAAGCACGGTAAACACAGGCCGGAAGCTCAGCAGCCTGTTGCTTGCTTCACCGTCCGTCTGGCCTCCCCTCTGCTAGCAAGCAGCCTTTACCGCATCACCCACGGCTGACCCGGCTCAGGATTCCAGCTGATTTTCCACGGGTGGCATCACTTGCTGGTGACACGAAGCAGGCACGTTAGCCACCTCCCAAACCCTGAGGCTCCTCCTGGGAGGAGCCTGCGGGCCCCCAGTCCAGCCTCTGCGCCACGATGCTCCTTAGTGCCGCTCCCGGTTCGCTGCCCCGGCCTCTAGCTCTGGCCGGAACCTCGCTGGATTGGCGATAAATGGCACCCATGCACCACGGGTAAGCTTGGGGTCCAGATGTGACCATGGCTCGTCTCTTCTTCCCATCGATTGGGGGATTGTTCGGGCTTCATGTCATCGTGTTGGCAGGAAGGCCAGCACCGCCCCCCTGAGACCTCCCTGAAGACACATAGAAACATAGGACACAATGCAGCCCATCTCTTTGTTTTAAAACACCTTTACAGGGCTACGATTTCTGTTCCGTCAATTAGACACATCTCACGTGTAGTATTCGATCAATTTTCATACGTGTCTACACCCAGAAAGCCATCGCCACAATCAAGAGAGCTAACATGTCCACCACTCCCCAAGACGGGCAATTTTCCGATTCCCATATTTACCCCTTCCCACCGCCGTCCCTCCCTGGTAACCATAAGTTTGTTTCTCTATGTCTGTGGCTCTATTTGTCTTTTGCAGTTAAGATCATTTCTGTCTTTTTTTCTTAGATTTCACATGGAAGTTGTGTCATGCGGCATTTTTCTCTCTTCTGGCTTACTTCACTCAGAAGGACTGTCTCTGTGTCCAACCATGTTGCCGCAAATGGCATGGTTCCATCCTTTTTCGCGGCTGTGTAGTATTCCGCGGCATAAAAAGACAACGACTTCTTTATCCAGTCACCAGTCGTTAGATGTTGGGGTTAGTTCCACGTCCTGGCTAATACAAATAGGGCTGCTGTGAGCATTGAGGTGCATGGGACTTTTTGAGTTAGAGTTTTCTCTTGACATATCCCCAGGCGTGGGAAGGCTGGATCATCAGGTAAGTCCATCTGTAGGTTTTTAAGGAACCTCCATCCCGTCTTCTCTAGTGACAATGCAGCCCGTCTTACTGAAGCAGAGCCATGCTCACAAAGTAACGGATATTCCTAGAGGCCAGACATGACGTGCATTCAGCTTGGCCTGTTCCAGAAGAAGAGGGCAGTCTGGCAGGGCTGGAGGAGAGTGACCAGGGGAGTGTGGGACAGGCAGGATTCACACCACGTGGGGACATGACAGGCTGGGATAAGGAGCCTGGGCTTCCAGTCATGCCTTGGTAAGCATGGGGCACTGGTTCCAGGACTCCCCACAGATGCCAAAATCCATGGATGCTGATGCCTCTTATACAAAATGACATAGGACTTTATTTTTTACATACAAACATACTTTTCTTCCACGTTGCTGTCGTTTTTACAATGTTGTGTCGAATTCCAGTCTAGAGCACAATTTTCCACTTATGCATAAACATACCCATACAGTCATTGTCACATTCTCTTTCGCTGTGTCCTCCTGTGTACTTTAAATCATCTCTAGGTGACGCGCGGCATGCAAGGCAACGTGAATGCTATGTAAGCGGTTGCCGGTGTGTGGCAAGTTCAATTGTCGCTTTTCGAAACTTTCCGTTTTTTCCCGAATATTTTCAACCCACAGTTAGTTGAATCGGCTGGATCGGGAGCCCCTAGATACAGAGAACCCCCAAGCCCTTCCCACCTCGGACATTTCCACTGGAAGCGCTGAAGGGGCCCAAAGAGAGGAGAAGAGCGCCCTCTAGCGGCTGCAAACGCTGAGGCATTCCTTCAGCCTATGCAGCGCGGGAGAGAAGGTTTCGGGCCGACTAGCGCAAAAGGAGGGCCCGCCTGGACAGGAAGGAGGAAGGACGACAGCGGAAGCCAGCTCGCACCCTTCCTGGAGCTAGCTGGTTGCAGTGAGGGACGCCGAGGAACTGGGGACACGTCGCGTGGGGAGGGGGGGGGCAATCGTGGCGGCCAGGAGCAGGGTTCACACAGCTGGCACCCAGTTTGCACGATCAAAATGACAAGGAGAGGGGGTAGGGGGAAGGGGCTGCCTCAGCACCGGGATCCTGACAAGGGCCATAGCGCCGCGACCTCAGCTAATGCGGCTCCCCTGCTAAGCCAGAAAAAGGAAACTGTGAGGCAAGATACTGCAGATTCCACCGCAGCCACACGGATGACTAGATCTCTAACCTGACAAAATGGAACCCTCGGAAACAGGAATCTTCCCTTTCTTCTACATTTTGACCTTGGCACAGGGAGCCACACTTCTCTGACGGGAACCGTCTTTACTCCGGCAGAGAGCTCAGTTTTCCAGGAATAAGTATGGAGAAAAAGTGTGCCGTGATGGTTTAGCAGTTCAAAGCGGAAGCCCGTCTTAGAAACGGGAAAAACCTGCTTCTCAATGAAGTCGAGTTATGGCACGAAGCAGGAGGAAGTTTAAGGAAATCTCTCTTAATATCCATTCAGCAGACAAGACTAGCCAGTCCTAAAAAGGCAGCACGTTAAATCAAGGAAGATTCTTGCTTCCTTTTTGGGGCGGGAGGGGGGCGGGGGGACATGAGAAACAATGCCGCATTTTAAAACAAGCCTTGGGGCCCTAGATACGGAGAGTGTTGTTGGGTGTTGAGGCTGAGAGGTGTTGCTGAGGAGAACATAAAGCTGCGTATAGACTGGTATGGGTTCCAAGTCTACCGCTGGAAAAAAATTAGCCAATCATGAGTCCATTTGATTGGGAAAGAAGTAAATAACTCAAAAATGGGAAAGACATGGGATTAAATAGCGGTAGCGAGCAATTAAATCCAAGATGTTTATACCTATATTTTCATTGCGAATGCAACAAACTGAAAGCAACTGTCTAAAAAGCAGTAACTGTAGCCCGCGCACGCGCACACACGCACACAATGGGGAACAGCAGAGAGGTAAAATATGCTAAATGTATCATGATTGAGAAACAAGATCTAATAGATTATTCCGTTTTTGAGACTGTTATAGCAATACTGGTCCAATTATACATAAAGTTATGAACTTAGAGATGACTTATTAAAACTTAGAGGGAATTTTAATTGGAAGACCATATAGCTTCCAAATCATTGAAGAGAAAACTAACCTCACAAAAATTAATCAATGCAGCTAAGATGGAGTAACGGAGACCGTATTTACCATCGTAGGATAGACCCCAATGTGGATAAAATCTATGAAGCAATGCTTTTTAAGCCATGTGAAAACGATCATCCACTAGGACCTCGTCCTGCCGCCTCCATACCCAGGCTGCTAGGCCTCCTACTGCCACTACCAAGGATGTCCACCAGGTGGCGACATTGCCCCCCTCTGCTCCTGCTGCAGAGCCAGTCCTGAGCAGCCCTGCTCCAGGTTTTGGCAGGCCGCTCCCAGAAGCGCGCTCGTGGGCCTTGCTCCCTTTTAGCCACCAGCAAAGGGATCGAGGATGAGCACTGAGCCTCCTTACTCATCGAAGATCTAGGAACCTATCTGATTTCTGAGCAGCCCTTTACCCTCGTCTGCCGTCAGGTACTCTCCACCCGACTTGCAGAGTCCGCGGCTTGGGCAGCCTGCACGCTGGCCCCGGCCCGTCAGAATCTCTTCCCCCCACCCCCACCCCACCCCACCCCCACCACCCCGGCCAAGAGGCCACGCGCGGTCGTGAGCAGGGCTCCAGGCCTCTGGAGCCGCGGCCGCTTGGACTGCGTCCTGGCCCTGGGCTCGCGAGCTCCATGCCCTGGGCTGAGTCACTTAACATCTCTAAGCTAGTTTCCTCATCAGTACAATGAGGGCATAATCAGTATGGGGGGGGGATCAGAATCTGGGGGGGACTACATTTCTGGTGATTGAAGATTATTTTCAGTTTGAATTATACAGTGAGGGACACCATACAATTTTTACTACTGCAGACTTCTGAAGGACAGCTTCTAGTATTCTTAAAACTAATGCATGCACGTACACACAAACACACGTGCACACACACTGACTCTGCTCCGCCTACATCCCCACGCGCACACACACGGAGTCATGGACCACACACACCCCCACAACATACACACAACCACACACGTCCTCAGGCGCGCGCACACACACGCAAAGTCACTGTCACGTGCCACAAACGTCCAGGCTCAACTTTAGAATTCCCAGACTCAGGGGAGTCCTGCGAAGAAAGCGACAGTGCGGGGAGAGCCGATTCCCAGTCTCTGACCGCCAGCCTGACCCTTTTCTTCCCAATGCTGGGTCCATCCCATGCCCCAAGGGGCCTTGGATGTGCACAGGGGGACACTCAGACCTCACATCCGGGCTCTGTCCGTAACCTCCATGCCAACAGCTGCCCGTTGGCCTCTCTGTGAGTCCTGGGATGCTGAACTCCGGGGAGAGCCGGTGCAGAAACTACAAGTGGGTCAGGGGCTGCTGGGGCAGGGCATTCGGGGTCCTGGGATTCCAGAGCACGGGGTGGAGCCAATGGGCGTGTCCCCTTGGCCCTGCTGACTCCACCCCGTAGAGGGCGTGGCCAGAGGGCGTGTCAGGGCCAGAGGGACCCTCTGTAGTTCAGGACCCAGGACAGCGCGGGGGTGTCGGGGGTGGGGGTTGGGGGGCCGCCCCTTGCCGTGCTCTAAGGGCAGAAGCCCTAAGGAAGGGCCGGAGGAGGCTGTAAGGTATCCTCACTGCCATCCATTAAAAAAACAAAAGCCCGCCGCAGGCGAGGGTGGGGAGGGTTTTGCTAGAACAAGGGAAAGACGCTCGCAGAGGTCTGGCCGCAGAGGGCTGGGGGGCTTGCCAGGCTGATGAGGAACCGAGAGGCCGTCGGCCTCTAAACTCCACACGAATTCCTCCGGGTGACCCTGAGATGCAGGGAGACACGGAAAGCACGGTAAACACAGGCCGGAAGCTCAGCAGCCTGTTGCTTGCTTCACCGTCCGTCTGGCCTCCCCTCTGCTAGCAAGCAGCCTTTACCGCATCACCCACGGCTGACCCGGCTCAGGATTCCAGCTGATTTTCCACGGGTGGCATCACTTGCTGGTGACACGAAGCAGGCACGTTAGCCACCTCCCAAACCCTGAGGCTCCTCCTGGGAGGAGCCTGCGGGCCCCCAGTCCAGCCTCTGCGCCACGATGCTCCTTAGTGCCGCTCCCGGTTCGCTGCCCCGGCCTCTAGCTCTGGCCGGAACCTCGCTGGATTGGCGATAAATGGCACCCATGCACCACGGGTAAGCTTGGGGTCCAGATGTGACCATGGCTCGTCTCTTCTTCCCATCGATTGGGGGATTGTTCGGGCTTCATGTCATCGTGTTGGCAGGAAGGCCAGCACCGCCCCCCTGAGACCTCCCTGAAGACACATAGAAACATAGGACACAATGCAGCCCATCTCTTTGTTTTAAAACACCTTTACAGGGCTACGATTTCTGTTCCGTCAATTAGACACATCTCACGTGTAGTATTCGATCAATTTTCATACGTGTCTACACCCAGAAAGCCATCGCCACAATCAAGAGAGCTAACATGTCCACCACTCCCCAAGACGGGCAATTTTCCGATTCCCATATTTACCCCTTCCCACCGCCGTCCCTCCCTGGTAACCATAAGTTTGTTTCTCTATGTCTGTGGCTCTATTTGTCTTTTGCAGTTAAGATCATTTCTGTCTTTTTTTCTTAGATTTCACATGGAAGTTGTGTCATGCGGCATTTTTCTCTCTTCTGGCTTACTTCACTCAGAAGGACTGTCTCTGTGTCCAACCATGTTGCCGCAAATGGCATGGTTCCATCCTTTTTCGCGGCTGTGTAGTATTCCGCGGCATAAAAAGACAACGACTTCTTTATCCAGTCACCAGTCGTTAGATGTTGGGGTTAGTTCCACGTCCTGGCTAATACAAATAGGGCTGCTGTGAGCATTGAGGTGCATGGGACTTTTTGAGTTAGAGTTTTCTCTTGACATATCCCCAGGCGTGGGAAGGCTGGATCATCAGGTAAGTCCATCTGTAGGTTTTTAAGGAACCTCCATCCCGTCTTCTCTAGTGACAATGCAGCCCGTCTTACTGAAGCAGAGCCATGCTCACAAAGTAACGGATATTCCTAGAGGCCAGACATGACGTGCATTCAGCTTGGCCTGTTCCAGAAGAAGAGGGCAGTCTGGCAGGGCTGGAGGAGAGTGACCAGGGGAGTGTGGGACAGGCAGGATTCACACCACGTGGGGACATGACAGGCTGGGATAAGGAGCCTGGGCTTCCAGTCATGCCTTGGTAAGCATGGGGCACTGGTTCCAGGACTCCCCACAGATGCCAAAATCCATGGATGCTGATGCCTCTTATACAAAATGACATAGGACTTTATTTTTTACATACAAACATACTTTTCTTCCACGTTGCTGTCGTTTTTACAATGTTGTGTCGAATTCCAGTCTAGAGCACAATTTTCCACTTATGCATAAACATACCCATACAGTCATTGTCACATTCTCTTTCGCTGTGTCCTCCTGTGTACTTTAAATCATCTCTAGGTGACGCGCGGCATGCAAGGCAACGTGAATGCTATGTAAGCGGTTGCCGGTGTGTGGCAAGTTCAATTGTCGCTTTTCGAAACTTTCCGTTTTTTCCCGAATATTTTCAACCCACAGTTAGTTGAATCGGCTGGATCGGGAGCCCCTAGATACAGAGAACCCCCAAGCCCTTCCCACCTCGGACATTTCCACTGGAAGCGCTGAAGGGGCCCAAAGAGAGGAGAAGAGCGCCCTCTAGCGGCTGCAAACGCTGAGGCATTCCTTCAGCCTATGCAGCGCGGGAGAGAAGGTTTCGGGCCGACTAGCGCAAAAGGAGGGCCCGCCTGGACAGGAAGGAGGAAGGACGACAGCGGAAGCCAGCTCGCACCCTTCCTGGAGCTAGCTGGTTGCAGTGAGGGACGCCGAGGAACTGGGGACACGTCGCGTGGGGAGGGGGGGGGCAATCGTGGCGGCCAGGAGCAGGGTTCACACAGCTGGCACCCAGTTTGCACGATCAAAATGACAAGGAGAGGGGGTGGGGGGAAGGGGCTGCCTCAGCACCGGGATCCTGACAAGGGCCATAGCGCCGCGACCTCAGCTAATGCGGCTCCCCTGCTAAGCCAGAAAAAGGAAACTGTGAGGCAAGATACTGCAGATTCCACCGCAGCCACACGGATGACTAGATCTCTAACCTGACAAAATGGAACCCTCGGAAACAGGAATCTTCCCTTTCTTCTACATTTTGACCTTGGCACAGGGAGCCACACTTCTCTGACGGGAACCGTCTTTACTCCGGCAGAGAGCTCAGTTTTCCAGGAATAAGTATGGAGAAAAAGTGTGCCGTGATGGTTTAGCAGTTCAAAGCGGAAGCCCGTCTTAGAAACGGGAAAAACCTGCTTCTCAATGAAGTCGAGTTATGGCACGAAGCAGGAGGAAGTTTAAGGAAATCTCTCTTAATATCCATTCAGCAGACAAGACTAGCCAGTCCTAAAAAGGCAGCACGTTAAATCAAGGAAGATTCTTGCTTCCTTTTTGGGGCGGGAGGGGGGCGGGGGGACATGAGAAACAATGCCGCATTTTAAAACAAGCCTTGGGGCCCTAGATACGGAGAGTGTTGTTGGGTGTTGAGGCTGAGAGGTGTTGCTGAGGAGAACATAAAGCTGCGTATAGACTGGTATGGGTTCCAAGTCTACCGCTGGAAAAAAATTAGCCAATCATGAGTCCATTTGATTGGGAAAGAAGTAAATAACTCAAAAATGGGAAAGACATGGGATTAAATAGCGGTAGCGAGCAATTAAATCCAAGATGTTTATACCTATATTTTCATTGCGAATGCAACAAACTGAAAGCAACTGTCTAAAAAGCAGTAACTGTAGCCCGCGCACGCGCACACACGCACACAATGGGGAACAGCAGAGAGGTAAAATATGCTAAATGTATCATGATTGAGAAACAAGATCTAATAGATTATTCCGTTTTTGAGACTGTTATAGCAATACTGGTCCAATTATACATAAAGTTATGAACTTAGAGATGACTTATTAAAACTTAGAGGGAATTTTAATTGGAAGACCATATAGCTTCCAAATCATTGAAGAGAAAACTAACCTCACAAAAATTAATCAATGCAGCTAAGATGGAGTAACGGAGACCGTATTTACCATCGTAGGATAGACCCCAATGTGGATAAAATCTATGAAGCAATGCTTTTTAAGCCATGTGAAAACGATCATCCACTAGGACCTCGTCCTGCCGCCTCCATACCCAGGCTGCTAGGCCTCCTACTGCCACTACCAAGGATGTCCACCAGGTGGCGACATTGCCCCCCTCTGCTCCTGCTGCAGAGCCAGTCCTGAGCAGCCCTGCTCCAGGTTTTGGCAGGCCGCTCCCAGAAGCGCGCTCGTGGGCCTTGCTCCCTTTTAGCCACCAGCAAAGGGATCGAGGATGAGCACTGAGCCTCCTTACTCATCGAAGATCTAGGAACCTATCTGATTTCTGAGCAGCCCTTTACCCTCGTCTGCCGTCAGGTACTCTCCACCCGACTTGCAGAGTCCGCGGCTTGGGCAGCCTGCACGCTGGCCCCGGCCCGTCAGAATCTCTTCCCCCCACCCCCACCCCCACCCCACCCCACCCCCACCACCCCGGCCAAGAGGCCACGCGCGGTCGTGAGCAGGGCTCCAGGCCTCTGGAGCCGCGGCCGCTTGGACTGCGTCCTGGCCCTGGGCTCGCGAGCTCCATGCCCTGGGCTGAGTCACTTAACATCTCTAAGCTAGTTTCCTCATCAGTACAATGAGGGCATAATCAGTATGGGGGGGGGATCAGAATCTGGGGGGGACTACATTTCTGGTGATTGAAGATTATTTTCAGTTTGAATTATACAGTGAGGGACACCATACAATTTTTACTACTGCAGACTTCTGAAGGACAGCTTCTAGTATTCTTAAAACTAATGCATGCACGTACACACAAACACACGTGCACACACACTGACTCTGCTCCGCCTACATCCCCACGCGCACACACACGGAGTCATGGACCACACACACCCCCACAACATACACACAACCACACACGTCCTCAGGCGCGCGCACACACACGCAAAGTCACTGTCACGTGCCACAAACGTCCAGGCTCAACTTTAGAATTCCCAGACTCAGGGGAGTCCTGCGAAGAAAGCGACAGTGCGGGGAGAGCCGATTCCCAGTCTCTGACCGCCAGCCTGACCCTTTTCTTCCCAATGCTGGGTCCATCCCATGCCCCAAGGGGCCTTGGATGTGCACAGGGGGACACTCAGACCTCACATCCGGGCTCTGTCCGTAACCTCCATGCCAACAGCTGCCCGTTGGCCTCTCTGTGAGTCCTGGGATGCTGAACTCCGGGGAGAGCCGGTGCAGAAACTACAAGTGGGTCAGGGGCTGCTGGGGCAGGGCATTCGGGGTCCTGGGATTCCAGAGCACGGGGTGGAGCCAATGGGCGTGTCCCCTTGGCCCTGCTGACTCCACCCCGTAGAGGGCGTGGCCAGAGGGCGTGTCAGGGCCAGAGGGACCCTCTGTAGTTCAGGACCCAGGACAGCGCGGGGGTGTCGGGGGTGGGGGTTGGGGGGCCGCCCCTTGCCGTGCTCTAAGGGCAGAAGCCCTAAGGAAGGGCCGGAGGAGGCTGTAAGGTATCCTCACTGCCATCCATTAAAAAAACAAAAGCCCGCCGCAGGCGAGGGTGGGGAGGGTTTTGCTAGAACAAGGGAAAGACGCTCGCAGAGGTCTGGCCGCAGAGGGCTGGGGGGCTTGCCAGGCTGATGAGGAACCGAGAGGCCGTCGGCCTCTAAACTCCACACGAATTCCTCCGGGTGACCCTGAGATGCAGGGAGACACGGAAAGCACGGTAAACACAGGCCGGAAGCTCAGCAGCCTGTTGCTTGCTTCACCGTCCGTCTGGCCTCCCCTCTGCTAGCAAGCAGCCTTTACCGCATCACCCACGGCTGACCCGGCTCAGGATTCCAGCTGATTTTCCACGGGTGGCATCACTTGCTGGTGACACGAAGCAGGCACGTTAGCCACCTCCCAAACCCTGAGGCTCCTCCTGGGAGGAGCCTGCGGGCCCCCAGTCCAGCCTCTGCGCCACGATGCTCCTTAGTGCCGCTCCCGGTTCGCTGCCCCGGCCTCTAGCTCTGGCCGGAACCTCGCTGGATTGGCGATAAATGGCACCCATGCACCACGGGTAAGCTTGGGGTCCAGATGTGACCATGGCTCGTCTCTTCTTCCCATCGATTGGGGGATTGTTCGGGCTTCATGTCATCGTGTTGGCAGGAAGGCCAGCACCGCCCCCCTGAGACCTCCCTGAAGACACATAGAAACATAGGACACAATGCAGCCCATCTCTTTGTTTTAAAACACCTTTACAGGGCTACGATTTCTGTTCCGTCAATTAGACACATCTCACGTGTAGTATTCGATCAATTTTCATACGTGTCTACACCCAGAAAGCCATCGCCACAATCAAGAGAGCTAACATGTCCACCACTCCCCAAGACGGGCAATTTTCCGATTCCCATATTTACCCCTTCCCACCGCCGTCCCTCCCTGGTAACCATAAGTTTGTTTCTCTATGTCTGTGGCTCTATTTGTCTTTTGCAGTTAAGATCATTTCTGTCTTTTTTTCTTAGATTTCACATGGAAGTTGTGTCATGCGGCATTTTTCTCTCTTCTGGCTTACTTCACTCAGAAGGACTGTCTCTGTGTCCAACCATGTTGCCGCAAATGGCATGGTTCCATCCTTTTTCGCGGCTGTGTAGTATTCCGCGGCATAAAAAGACAACGACTTCTTTATCCAGTCACCAGTCGTTAGATGTTGGGGTTAGTTCCACGTCCTGGCTAATACAAATAGGGCTGCTGTGAGCATTGAGGTGCATGGGACTTTTTGAGTTAGAGTTTTCTCTTGACATATCCCCAGGCGTGGGAAGGCTGGATCATCAGGTAAGTCCATCTGTAGGTTTTTAAGGAACCTCCATCCCGTCTTCTCTAGTGACAATGCAGCCCGTCTTACTGAAGCAGAGCCATGCTCACAAAGTAACGGATATTCCTAGAGGCCAGACATGACGTGCATTCAGCTTGGCCTGTTCCAGAAGAAGAGGGCAGTCTGGCAGGGCTGGAGGAGAGTGACCAGGGGAGTGTGGGACAGGCAGGATTCACACCACGTGGGGACATGACAGGCTGGGATAAGGAGCCTGGGCTTCCAGTCATGCCTTGGTAAGCATGGGGCACTGGTTCCAGGACTCCCCACAGATGCCAAAATCCATGGATGCTGATGCCTCTTATACAAAATGACATAGGACTTTATTTTTTACATACAAACATACTTTTCTTCCACGTTGCTGTCGTTTTTACAATGTTGTGTCGAATTCCAGTCTAGAGCACAATTTTCCACTTATGCATAAACATACCCATACAGTCATTGTCACATTCTCTTTCGCTGTGTCCTCCTGTGTACTTTAAATCATCTCTAGGTGACGCGCGGCATGCAAGGCAACGTGAATGCTATGTAAGCGGTTGCCGGTGTGTGGCAAGTTCAATTGTCGCTTTTCGAAACTTTCCGTTTTTTCCCGAATATTTTCAACCCACAGTTAGTTGAATCGGCTGGATCGGGAGCCCCTAGATACAGAGAACCCCCAAGCCCTTCCCACCTCGGACATTTCCACTGGAAGCGCTGAAGGGGCCCAAAGAGAGGAGAAGAGCGCCCTCTAGCGGCTGCAAACGCTGAGGCATTCCTTCAGCCTATGCAGCGCGGGAGAGAAGGTTTCGGGCCGACTAGCGCAAAAGGAGGGCCCGCCTGGACAGGAAGGAGGAAGGACGACAGCGGAAGCCAGCTCGCACCCTTCCTGGAGCTAGCTGGTTGCAGTGAGGGACGCCGAGGAACTGGGGACACGTCGCGTGGGGAGGGGGGGGGCAATCGTGGCGGCCAGGAGCAGGGTTCACACAGCTGGCACCCAGTTTGCACGATCAAAATGACAAGGAGAGGGGGTGGGGGGAAGGGGCTGCCTCAGCACCGGGATCCTGACAAGGGCCATAGCGCCGCGACCTCAGCTAATGCGGCTCCCCTGCTAAGCCAGAAAAAGGAAACTGTGAGGCAAGATACTGCAGATTCCACCGCAGCCACACGGATGACTAGATCTCTAACCTGACAAAATGGAACCCTCGGAAACAGGAATCTTCCCTTTCTTCTACATTTTGACCTTGGCACAGGGAGCCACACTTCTCTGACGGGAACCGTCTTTACTCCGGCAGAGAGCTCAGTTTTCCAGGAATAAGTATGGAGAAAAAGTGTGCCGTGATGGTTTAGCAGTTCAAAGCGGAAGCCCGTCTTAGAAACGGGAAAAACCTGCTTCTCAATGAAGTCGAGTTATGGCACGAAGCAGGAGGAAGTTTAAGGAAATCTCTCTTAATATCCATTCAGCAGACAAGACTAGCCAGTCCTAAAAAGGCAGCACGTTAAATCAAGGAAGATTCTTGCTTCCTTTTTGGGGCGGGAGGGGGGCGGGGGGACATGAGAAACAATGCCGCATTTTAAAACAAGCCTTGGGGCCCTAGATACGGAGAGTGTTGTTGGGTGTTGAGGCTGAGAGGTGTTGCTGAGGAGAACATAAAGCTGCGTATAGACTGGTATGGGTTCCAAGTCTACCGCTGGAAAAAAATTAGCCAATCATGAGTCCATTTGATTGGGAAAGAAGTAAATAACTCAAAAATGGGAAAGACATGGGATTAAATAGCGGTAGCGAGCAATTAAATCCAAGATGTTTATACCTATATTTTCATTGCGAATGCAACAAACTGAAAGCAACTGTCTAAAAAGCAGTAACTGTAGCCCGCGCACGCGCACACACGCACACAATGGGGAACAGCAGAGAGGTAAAATATGCTAAATGTATCATGATTGAGAAACAAGATCTAATAGATTATTCCGTTTTTGAGACTGTTATAGCAATACTGGTCCAATTATACATAAAGTTATGAACTTAGAGATGACTTATTAAAACTTAGAGGGAATTTTAATTGGAAGACCATATAGCTTCCAAATCATTGAAGAGAAAACTAACCTCACAAAAATTAATCAATGCAGCTAAGATGGAGTAACGGAGACCGTATTTACCATCGTAGGATAGACCCCAATGTGGATAAAATCTATGAAGCAATGCTTTTTAAGCCATGTGAAAACGATCATCCACTAGGACCTCGTCCTGCCGCCTCCATACCCAGGCTGCTAGGCCTCCTACTGCCACTACCAAGGATGTCCACCAGGTGGCGACATTGCCCCCCTCTGCTCCTGCTGCAGAGCCAGTCCTGAGCAGCCCTGCTCCAGGTTTTGGCAGGCCGCTCCCAGAAGCGCGCTCGTGGGCCTTGCTCCCTTTTAGCCACCAGCAAAGGGATCGAGGATGAGCACTGAGCCTCCTTACTCATCGAAGATCTAGGAACCTATCTGATTTCTGAGCAGCCCTTTACCCTCGTCTGCCGTCAGGTACTCTCCACCCGACTTGCAGAGTCCGCGGCTTGGGCAGCCTGCACGCTGGCCCCGGCCCGTCAGAATCTCTTCCCCCCACCCCCACCCCCACCCCACCCCACCCCCACCACCCCGGCCAAGAGGCCACGCGCGGTCGTGAGCAGGGCTCCAGGCCTCTGGAGCCGCGGCCGCTTGGACTGCGTCCTGGCCCTGGGCTCGCGAGCTCCATGCCCTGGGCTGAGTCACTTAACATCTCTAAGCTAGTTTCCTCATCAGTACAATGAGGGCATAATCAGTATGGGGGGGGGATCAGAATCTGGGGGGGACTACATTTCTGGTGATTGAAGATTATTTTCAGTTTGAATTATACAGTGAGGGACACCATACAATTTTTACTACTGCAGACTTCTGAAGGACAGCTTCTAGTATTCTTAAAACTAATGCATGCACGTACACACAAACACACGTGCACACACACTGACTCTGCTCCGCCTACATCCCCACGCGCACACACACGGAGTCATGGACCACACACACCCCCACAACATACACACAACCACACACGTCCTCAGGCGCGCGCACACACACGCAAAGTCACTGTCACGTGCCACAAACGTCCAGGCTCAACTTTAGAATTCCCAGACTCAGGGGAGTCCTGCGAAGAAAGCGACAGTGCGGGGAGAGCCGATTCCCAGTCTCTGACCGCCAGCCTGACCCTTTTCTTCCCAATGCTGGGTCCATCCCATGCCCCAAGGGGCCTTGGATGTGCACAGGGGGACACTCAGACCTCACATCCGGGCTCTGTCCGTAACCTCCATGCCAACAGCTGCCCGTTGGCCTCTCTGTGAGTCCTGGGATGCTGAACTCCGGGGAGAGCCGGTGCAGAAACTACAAGTGGGTCAGGGGCTGCTGGGGCAGGGCATTCGGGGTCCTGGGATTCCAGAGCACGGGGTGGAGCCAATGGGCGTGTCCCCTTGGCCCTGCTGACTCCACCCCGTAGAGGGCGTGGCCAGAGGGCGTGTCAGGGCCAGAGGGACCCTCTGTAGTTCAGGACCCAGGACAGCGCGGGGGTGTCGGGGGTGGGGGTTGGGGGGCCGCCCCTTGCCGTGGTCTAAGGGCAGAAGCCCTAAGGAAGGGCCGGAGGAGGCTGTAAGGTATCCTCACTGCCATCCATTAAAAAAACAAAAGCCCGCCGCAGGCGAGGGTGGGGAGGGTTTTGCTAGAACAAGGGAAAGACGCTCGCAGAGGTCTGGCCGCAGAGGGCTGGGGGGCTTGCCAGGCTGATGAGGAACCGAGAGGCCGTCGGCCTCTAAACTCCACACGAATTCCTCCGGGTGACCCTGAGATGCAGGGAGACACGGAAAGCACGGTAAACACAGGCCGGAAGCTCAGCAGCCTGTTGCTTGCTTCACCGTCCGTCTGGCCTCCCCTCTGCTAGCAAGCAGCCTTTACCGCATCACCCACGGCTGACCCGGCTCAGGATTCCAGCTGATTTTCCACGGGTGGCATCACTTGCTGGTGACACGAAGCAGGCACGTTAGCCACCTCCCAAACCCTGAGGCTCCTCCTGGGAGGAGCCTGCGGGCCCCCAGTCCAGCCTCTGCGCCACGATGCTCCTTAGTGCCGCTCCCGGTTCGCTGCCCCGGCCTCTAGCTCTGGCCGGAACCTCGCTGGATTGGCGATAAATGGCACCCATGCACCACGGGTAAGCTTGGGGTCCAGATGTGACCATGGCTCGTCTCTTCTTCCCATCGATTGGGGGATTGTTCGGGCTTCATGTCATCGTGTTGGCAGGAAGGCCAGCACCGCCCCCCTGAGACCTCCCTGAAGACACATAGAAACATAGGACACAATGCAGCCCATCTCTTTGTTTTAAAACACCTTTACAGGGCTACGATTTCTGTTCCGTCAATTAGACACATCTCACGTGTAGTATTCGATCAATTTTCATACGTGTCTACACCCAGAAAGCCATCGCCACAATCAAGAGAGCTAACATGTCCACCACTCCCCAAGACGGGCAATTTTCCGATTCCCATATTTACCCCTTCCCACCGCCGTCCCTCCCTGGTAACCATAAGTTTGTTTCTCTATGTCTGTGGCTCTATTTGTCTTTTGCAGTTAAGATCATTTCTGTCTTTTTTTCTTAGATTTCACATGGAAGTTGTGTCATGCGGCATTTTTCTCTCTTCTGGCTTACTTCACTCAGAAGGACTGTCTCTGTGTCCAACCATGTTGCCGCAAATGGCATGGTTCCATCCTTTTTCGCGGCTGTGTAGTATTCCGCGGCATAAAAAGACAACGACTTCTTTATCCAGTCACCAGTCGTTAGATGTTGGGGTTAGTTCCACGTCCTGGCTAATACAAATAGGGCTGCTGTGAGCATTGAGGTGCATGGGACTTTTTGAGTTAGAGTTTTCTCTTGACATATCCCCAGGCGTGGGAAGGCTGGATCATCAGGTAAGTCCATCTGTAGGTTTTTAAGGAACCTCCATCCCGTCTTCTCTAGTGACAATGCAGCCCGTCTTACTGAAGCAGAGCCATGCTCACAAAGTAACGGATATTCCTAGAGGCCAGACATGACGTGCATTCAGCTTGGCCTGTTCCAGAAGAAGAGGGCAGTCTGGCAGGGCTGGAGGAGAGTGACCAGGGGAGTGTGGGACAGGCAGGATTCACACCACGTGGGGACATGACAGGCTGGGATAAGGAGCCTGGGCTTCCAGTCATGCCTTGGTAAGCATGGGGCACTGGTTCCAGGACTCCCCACAGATGCCAAAATCCATGGATGCTGATGCCTCTTATACAAAATGACATAGGACTTTATTTTTTACATACAAACATACTTTTCTTCCACGTTGCTGTCGTTTTTACAATGTTGTGTCGAATTCCAGTCTAGAGCACAATTTTCCACTTATGCATAAACATACCCATACAGTCATTGTCACATTCTCTTTCGCTGTGTCCTCCTGTGTACTTTAAATCATCTCTAGGTGACGCGCGGCATGCAAGGCAACGTGAATGCTATGTAAGCGGTTGCCGGTGTGTGGCAAGTTCAATTGTCGCTTTTCGAAACTTTCCGTTTTTTCCCGAATATTTTCAACCCACAGTTAGTTGAATCGGCTGGATCGGGAGCCCCTAGATACAGAGAACCCCCAAGCCCTTCCCACCTCGGACATTTCCACTGGAAGCGCTGAAGGGGCCCAAAGAGAGGAGAAGAGCGCCCTCTAGCGGCTGCAAACGCTGAGGCATTCCTTCAGCCTATGCAGCGCGGGAGAGAAGGTTTCGGGCCGACTAGCGCAAAAGGAGGGCCCGCCTGGACAGGAAGGAGGAAGGACGACAGCGGAAGCCAGCTCGCACCCTTCCTGGAGCTAGCTGGTTGCAGTGAGGGACGCCGAGGAACTGGGGACACGTCGCGTGGGGAGGGGGGGGGCAATCGTGGCGGCCAGGAGCAGGGTTCACACAGCTGGCACCCAGTTTGCACGATCAAAATGACAAGGAGAGGGGGTGGGGGGAAGGGGCTGCCTCAGCACCGGGATCCTGACAAGGGCCATAGCGCCGCGACCTCAGCTAATGCGGCTCCCCTGCTAAGCCAGAAAAAGGAAACTGTGAGGCAAGATACTGCAGATTCCACCGCAGCCACACGGATGACTAGATCTCTAACCTGACAAAATGGAACCCTCGGAAACAGGAATCTTCCCTTTCTTCTACATTTTGACCTTGGCACAGGGAGCCACACTTCTCTGACGGGAACCGTCTTTACTCCGGCAGAGAGCTCAGTTTTCCAGGAATAAGTATGGAGAAAAAGTGTGCCGTGATGGTTTAGCAGTTCAAAGCGGAAGCCCGTCTTAGAAACGGGAAAAACCTGCTTCTCAATGAAGTCGAGTTATGGCACGAAGCAGGAGGAAGTTTAAGGAAATCTCTCTTAATATCCATTCAGCAGACAAGACTAGCCAGTCCTAAAAAGGCAGCACGTTAAATCAAGGAAGATTCTTGCTTCCTTTTTGGGGCGGGAGGGGGGCGGGGGGACATGAGAAACAATGCCGCATTTTAAAACAAGCCTTGGGGCCCTAGATACGGAGAGTGTTGTTGGGTGTTGAGGCTGAGAGGTGTTGCTGAGGAGAACATAAAGCTGCGTATAGACTGGTATGGGTTCCAAGTCTACCGCTGGAAAAAAATTAGCCAATCATGAGTCCATTTGATTGGGAAAGAAGTAAATAACTCAAAAATGGGAAAGACATGGGATTAAATAGCGGTAGCGAGCAATTAAATCCAAGATGTTTATACCTATATTTTCATTGCGAATGCAACAAACTGAAAGCAACTGTCTAAAAAGCAGTAACTGTAGCCCGCGCACGCGCACACACGCACACAATGGGGAACAGCAGAGAGGTAAAATATGCTAAATGTATCATGATTGAGAAACAAGATCTAATAGATTATTCCGTTTTTGAGACTGTTATAGCAATACTGGTCCAATTATACATAAAGTTATGAACTTAGAGATGACTTATTAAAACTTAGAGGGAATTTTAATTGGAAGACCATATAGCTTCCAAATCATTGAAGAGAAAACTAACCTCACAAAAATTAATCAATGCAGCTAAGATGGAGTAACGGAGACCGTATTTACCATCGTAGGATAGACCCCAATGTGGATAAAATCTATGAAGCAATGCTTTTTAAGCCATGTGAAAACGATCATCCACTAGGACCTCGTCCTGCCGCCTCCATACCCAGGCTGCTAGGCCTCCTACTGCCACTACCAAGGATGTCCACCAGGTGGCGACATTGCCCCCCTCTGCTCCTGCTGCAGAGCCAGTCCTGAGCAGCCCTGCTCCAGGTTTTGGCAGGCCGCTCCCAGAAGCGCGCTCGTGGGCCTTGCTCCCTTTTAGCCACCAGCAAAGGGATCGAGGATGAGCACTGAGCCTCCTTACTCATCGAAGATCTAGGAACCTATCTGATTTCTGAGCAGCCCTTTACCCTCGTCTGCCGTCAGGTACTCTCCACCCGACTTGCAGAGTCCGCGGCTTGGGCAGCCTGCACGCTGGCCCCGGCCCGTCAGAATCTCTTCCCCCCACCCCCACCCCCACCCCACCCCACCCCCACCACCCCGGCCAAGAGGCCACGCGCGGTCGTGAGCAGGGCTCCAGGCCTCTGGAGCCGCGGCCGCTTGGACTGCGTCCTGGCCCTGGGCTCGCGAGCTCCATGCCCTGGGCTGAGTCACTTAACATCTCTAAGCTAGTTTCCTCATCAGTACAATGAGGGCATAATCAGTATGGGGGGGGGATCAGAATCTGGGGGGGACTACATTTCTGGTGATTGAAGATTATTTTCAGTTTGAATTATACAGTGAGGGACACCATACAATTTTTACTACTGCAGACTTCTGAAGGACAGCTTCTAGTATTCTTAAAACTAATGCATGCACGTACACACAAACACACGTGCACACACACTGACTCTGCTCCGCCTACATCCCCACGCGCACACACACGGAGTCATGGACCACACACACCCCCACAACATACACACAACCACACACGTCCTCAGGCGCGCGCACACACACGCAAAGTCACTGTCACGTGCCACAAACGTCCAGGCTCAACTTTAGAATTCCCAGACTCAGGGGAGTCCTGCGAAGAAAGCGACAGTGCGGGGAGAGCCGATTCCCAGTCTCTGACCGCCAGCCTGACCCTTTTCTTCCCAATGCTGGGTCCATCCCATGCCCCAAGGGGCCTTGGATGTGCACAGGGGGACACTCAGACCTCACATCCGGGCTCTGTCCGTAACCTCCATGCCAACAGCTGCCCGTTGGCCTCTCTGTGAGTCCTGGGATGCTGAACTCCGGGGAGAGCCGGTGCAGAAACTACAAGTGGGTCAGGGGCTGCTGGGGCAGGGCATTCGGGGTCCTGGGATTCCAGAGCACGGGGTGGAGCCAATGGGCGTGTCCCCTTGGCCCTGCTGACTCCACCCCGTAGAGGGCGTGGCCAGAGGGCGTGTCAGGGCCAGAGGGACCCTCTGTAGTTCAGGACCCAGGACAGCGCGGGGGTGTCGGGGGTGGGGGTTGGGGGGCCGCCCCTTGCCGTGCTCTAAGGGCAGAAGCCCTAAGGAAGGGCCGGAGGAGGCTGTAAGGTATCCTCACTGCCATCCATTAAAAAAACAAAAGCCCGCCGCAGGCGAGGGTGGGGAGGGTTTTGCTAGAACAAGGGAAAGACGCTCGCAGAGGTCTGGCCGCAGAGGGCTGGGGGGCTTGCCAGGCTGATGAGGAACCGAGAGGCCGTCGGCCTCTAAACTCCACACGAATTCCTCCGGGTGACCCTGAGATGCAGGGAGACACGGAAAGCACGGTAAACACAGGCCGGAAGCTCAGCAGCCTGTTGCTTGCTTCACCGTCCGTCTGGCCTCCCCTCTGCTAGCAAGCAGCCTTTACCGCATCACCCACGGCTGACCCGGCTCAGGATTCCAGCTGATTTTCCACGGGTGGCATCACTTGCTGGTGACACGAAGCAGGCACGTTAGCCACCTCCCAAACCCTGAGGCTCCTCCTGGGAGGAGCCTGCGGGCCCCCAGTCCAGCCTCTGCGCCACGATGCTCCTTAGTGCCGCTCCCGGTTCGCTGCCCCGGCCTCTAGCTCTGGCCGGAACCTCGCTGGATTGGCGATAAATGGCACCCATGCACCACGGGTAAGCTTGGGGTCCAGATGTGACCATGGCTCGTCTCTTCTTCCCATCGATTGGGGGATTGTTCGGGCTTCATGTCATCGTGTTGGCAGGAAGGCCAGCACCGCCCCCCTGAGACCTCCCTGAAGACACATAGAAACATAGGACACAATGCAGCCCATCTCTTTGTTTTAAAACACCTTTACAGGGCTACGATTTCTGTTCCGTCAATTAGACACATCTCACGTGTAGTATTCGATCAATTTTCATACGTGTCTACACCCAGAAAGCCATCGCCACAATCAAGAGAGCTAACATGTCCACCACTCCCCAAGACGGGCAATTTTCCGATTCCCATATTTACCCCTTCCCACCGCCGTCCCTCCCTGGTAACCATAAGTTTGTTTCTCTATGTCTGTGGCTCTATTTGTCTTTTGCAGTTAAGATCATTTCTGTCTTTTTTTCTTAGATTTCACATGGAAGTTGTGTCATGCGGCATTTTTCTCTCTTCTGGCTTACTTCACTCAGAAGGACTGTCTCTGTGTCCAACCATGTTGCCGCAAATGGCATGGTTCCATCCTTTTTCGCGGCTGTGTAGTATTCCGCGGCATAAAAAGACAACGACTTCTTTATCCAGTCACCAGTCGTTAGATGTTGGGGTTAGTTCCACGTCCTGGCTAATACAAATAGGGCTGCTGTGAGCATTGAGGTGCATGGGACTTTTTGAGTTAGAGTTTTCTCTTGACATATCCCCAGGCGTGGGAAGGCTGGATCATCAGGTAAGTCCATCTGTAGGTTTTTAAGGAACCTCCATCCCGTCTTCTCTAGTGACAATGCAGCCCGTCTTACTGAAGCAGAGCCATGCTCACAAAGTAACGGATATTCCTAGAGGCCAGACATGACGTGCATTCAGCTTGGCCTGTTCCAGAAGAAGAGGGCAGTCTGGCAGGGCTGGAGGAGAGTGACCAGGGGAGTGTGGGACAGGCAGGATTCACACCACGTGGGGACATGACAGGCTGGGATAAGGAGCCTGGGCTTCCAGTCATGCCTTGGTAAGCATGGGGCACTGGTTCCAGGACTCCCCACAGATGCCAAAATCCATGGATGCTGATGCCTCTTATACAAAATGACATAGGACTTTATTTTTTACATACAAACATACTTTTCTTCCACGTTGCTGTCGTTTTTACAATGTTGTGTCGAATTCCAGTCTAGAGCACAATTTTCCACTTATGCATAAACATACCCATACAGTCATTGTCACATTCTCTTTCGCTGTGTCCTCCTGTGTACTTTAAATCATCTCTAGGTGACGCGCGGCATGCAAGGCAACGTGAATGCTATGTAAGCGGTTGCCGGTGTGTGGCAAGTTCAATTGTCGCTTTTCGAAACTTTCCGTTTTTTCCCGAATATTTTCAACCCACAGTTAGTTGAATCGGCTGGATCGGGAGCCCCTAGATACAGAGAACCCCCAAGCCCTTCCCACCTCGGACATTTCCACTGGAAGCGCTGAAGGGGCCCAAAGAGAGGAGAAGAGCGCCCTCTAGCGGCTGCAAACGCTGAGGCATTCCTTCAGCCTATGCAGCGCGGGAGAGAAGGTTTCGGGCCGACTAGCGCAAAAGGAGGGCCCGCCTGGACAGGAAGGAGGAAGGACGACAGCGGAAGCCAGCTCGCACCCTTCCTGGAGCTAGCTGGTTGCAGTGAGGGACGCCGAGGAACTGGGGACACGTCGCGTGGGGAGGGGGGGGGCAATCGTGGCGGCCAGGAGCAGGGTTCACACAGCTGGCACCCAGTTTGCACGATCAAAATGACAAGGAGAGGGGGTGGGGGGAAGGGGCTGCCTCAGCACCGGGATCCTGACAAGGGCCATAGCGCCGCGACCTCAGCTAATGCGGCTCCCCTGCTAAGCCAGAAAAAGGAAACTGTGAGGCAAGATACTGCAGATTCCACCGCAGCCACACGGATGACTAGATCTCTAACCTGACAAAATGGAACCCTCGGAAACAGGAATCTTCCCTTTCTTCTACATTTTGACCTTGGCACAGGGAGCCACACTTCTCTGACGGGAACCGTCTTTACTCCGGCAGAGAGCTCAGTTTTCCAGGAATAAGTATGGAGAAAAAGTGTGCCGTGATGGTTTAGCAGTTCAAAGCGGAAGCCCGTCTTAGAAACGGGAAAAACATGCTTCTCAATGAAGTCGAGTTATGGCACGAAGCAGGAGGAAGTTTAAGGAAATCTCTCTTAATATCCATTCAGCAGACAAGACTAGCCAGTCCTAAAAAGGCATCACGTTAAATCAAGGAAGATTCTTGCTTCCTTTTTGGGGCGGGAGGGGGGCGGGGGGACATGAGAAACAATGCCGCATTTTAAAACAAGCCTTGGGGCCCTAGATACGGAGAGTGTTGTTGGGTGTTGAGGCTGAGAGGTGTTGCTGAGGAGAACATAAAGCTGCGTATAGACTGGTATGGGTTCCAAGTCTACCGCTGGAAAAAAATTAGCCAATCATGAGTCCATTTGATTGGGAAAGAAGTAAATAACTCAAAAATGGGAAAGACATGGGATTAAATAGCGGTAGCGAGCAATTAAATCCAAGATGTTTATACCTATATTTTCATTGCGAATGCAACAAACTGAAAGCAACTGTCTAAAAAGCAGTAACTGTAGCCCGCGCACGCGCACACACGCACACAATGGGGAACAGCAGAGAGGTAAAATATGCTAAATGTATCATGATTGAGAAACAAGATCTAATAGATTATTCCGTTTTTGAGACTGTTATAGCAATACTGGTCCAATTATACATAAAGTTATGAACTTAGAGATGACTTATTAAAACTTAGAGGGAATTTTAATTGGAAGACCATATAGCTTCCAAATCATTGAAGAGAAAACTAACCTCACAAAAATTAATCAATGCAGCTAAGATGGAGTAACGGAGACCGTATTTACCATCGTAGGATAGACCCCAATGTGGATAAAATCTATGAAGCAATGCTTTTTAAGCCATGTGAAAACGATCATCCACTAGGACCTCGTCCTGCCGCCTCCATACCCAGGCTGCTAGGCCTCCTACTGCCACTACCAAGGATGTCCACCAGGTGGCGACATTGCCCCCCTCTGCTCCTGCTGCAGAGCCAGTCCTGAGCAGCCCTGCTCCAGGTTTTGGCAGGCCGCTCCCAGAAGCGCGCTCGTGGGCCTTGCTCCCTTTTAGCCACCAGCAAAGGGATCGAGGATGAGCACTGAGCCTCCTTACTCATCGAAGATCTAGGAACCTATCTGATTTCTGAGCAGCCCTTTACCCTCGTCTGCCGTCAGGTACTCTCCACCCGACTTGCAGAGTCCGCGGCTTGGGCAGCCTGCACGCTGGCCCCGGCCCGTCAGAATCTCTTCCCCCCACCCCCACCCCACCCCACCCCCACCACCCCGGCCAAGAGGCCACGCGCGGTCGTGAGCAGGGCTCCAGGCCTCTGGAGCCGCGGCCGCTTGGACTGCGTCCTGGCCCTGGGCTCGCGAGCTCCATGCCCTGGGCTGAGTCACTTAACATCTCTAAGCTAGTTTCCTCATCAGTACAATGAGGGCATAATCAGTATGGGGGGGGGATCAGAATCTGGGGGGGACTACATTTCTGGTGATTGAAGATTATTTTCAGTTTGAATTATACAGTGAGGGACACCATACAATTTTTACTACTGCAGACTTCTGAAGGACAGCTTCTAGTATTCTTAAAACTAATGCATGCACGTACACACAAACACACGTGCACACACACTGACTCTGCTCCGCCTACATCCCCACGCGCACACACACGGAGTCATGGACCACACACACCCCCACAACATACACACAACCACACACGTCCTCAGGCGCGCGCACACACACGCAAAGTCACTGTCACGTGCCACAAACGTCCAGGCTCAACTTTAGAATTCCCAGACTCAGGGGAGTCCTGCGAAGAAAGCGACAGTGCGGGGAGAGCCGATTCCCAGTCTCTGACCGCCAGCCTGACCCTTTTCTTCCCAATGCTGGGTCCATCCCATGCCCCAAGGGGCCTTGGATGTGCACAGGGGGACACTCAGACCTCACATCCGGGCTCTGTCCGTAACCTCCATGCCAACAGCTGCCCGTTGGCCTCTCTGTGAGTCCTGGGATGCTGAACTCCGGGGAGAGCCGGTGCAGAAACTACAAGTGGGTCAGGGGCTGCTGGGGCAGGGCATTCGGGGTCCTGGGATTCCAGAGCACGGGGTGGAGCCAATGGGCGTGTCCCCTTGGCCCTGCTGACTCCACCCCGTAGAGGGCGTGGCCAGAGGGCGTGTCAGGGCCAGAGGGACCCTCTGTAGTTCAGGACCCAGGACAGCGCGGGGGTGTCGGGGGTGGGGGTTGGGGGGCCGCCCCTTGCCGTGCTCTAAGGGCAGAAGCCCTAAGGAAGGGCCGGAGGAGGCTGTAAGGTATCCTCACTGCCATCCATTAAAAAAACAAAAGCCCGCCGCAGGCGAGGGTGGGGAGGGTTTTGCTAGAACAAGGGAAAGACGCTCGCAGAGGTCTGGCCGCAGAGGGCTGGGGGGCTTGCCAGGCTGATGAGGAACCGAGAGGCCGTCGGCCTCTAAACTCCACACGAATTCCTCCGGGTGACCCTGAGATGCAGGGAGACACGGAAAGCACGGTAAACACAGGCCGGAAGCTCAGCAGCCTGTTGCTTGCTTCACCGTCCGTCTGGCCTCCCCTCTGCTAGCAAGCAGCCTTTACCGCATCACCCACGGCTGACCCGGCTCAGGATTCCAGCTGATTTTCCACGGGTGGCATCACTTGCTGGTGACACGAAGCAGGCACGTTAGCCACCTCCCAAACCCTGAGGCTCCTCCTGGGAGGAGCCTGCGGGCCCCCAGTCCAGCCTCTGCGCCACGATGCTCCTTAGTGCCGCTCCCGGTTCGCTGCCCCGGCCTCTAGCTCTGGCCGGAACCTCGCTGGATTGGCGATAAATGGCACCCATGCACCACGGGTAAGCTTGGGGTCCAGATGTGACCATGGCTCGTCTCTTCTTCCCATCGATTGGGGGATTGTTCGGGCTTCATGTCATCGTGTTGGCAGGAAGGCCAGCACCGCCCCCCTGAGACCTCCCTGAAGACACATAGAAACATAGGACACAATGCAGCCCATCTCTTTGTTTTAAAACACCTTTACAGGGCTACGATTTCTGTTCCGTCAATTAGACACATCTCACGTGTAGTATTCGATCAATTTTCATACGTGTCTACACCCAGAAAGCCATCGCCACAATCAAGAGAGCTAACATGTCCACCACTCCCCAAGACGGGCAATTTTCCGATTCCCATATTTACCCCTTCCCACCGCCGTCCCTCCCTGGTAACCATAAGTTTGTTTCTCTATGTCTGTGGCTCTATTTGTCTTTTGCAGTTAAGATCATTTCTGTCTTTTTTTCTTAGATTTCACATGGAAGTTGTGTCATGCGGCATTTTTCTCTCTTCTGGCTTACTTCACTCAGAAGGACTGTCTCTGTGTCCAACCATGTTGCCGCAAATGGCATGGTTCCATCCTTTTTCGCGGCTGTGTAGTATTCCGCGGCATAAAAAGACAACGACTTCTTTATCCAGTCACCAGTCGTTAGATGTTGGGGTTAGTTCCACGTCCTGGCTAATACAAATAGGGCTGCTGTGAGCATTGAGGTGCATGGGACTTTTTGAGTTAGAGTTTTCTCTTGACATATCCCCAGGCGTGGGAAGGCTGGATCATCAGGTAAGTCCATCTGTAGGTTTTTAAGGAACCTCCATCCCGTCTTCTCTAGTGACAATGCAGCCCGTCTTACTGAAGCAGAGCCATGCTCACAAAGTAACGGATATTCCTAGAGGCCAGACATGACGTGCATTCAGCTTGGCCTGTTCCAGAAGAAGAGGGCAGTCTGGCAGGGCTGGAGGAGAGTGACCAGGGGAGTGTGGGACAGGCAGGATTCACACCACGTGGGGACATGACAGGCTGGGATAAGGAGCCTGGGCTTCCAGTCATGCCTTGGTAAGCATGGGGCACTGGTTCCAGGACTCCCCACAGATGCCAAAATCCATGGATGCTGATGCCTCTTATACAAAATGACATAGGACTTTATTTTTTACATACAAACATACTTTTCTTCCACGTTGCTGTCGTTTTTACAATGTTGTGTCGAATTCCAGTCTAGAGCACAATTTTCCACTTATGCATAAACATACCCATACAGTCATTGTCACATTCTCTTTCGCTGTGTCCTCCTGTGTACTTTAAATCATCTCTAGGTGACGCGCGGCATGCAAGGCAACGTGAATGCTATGTAAGCGGTTGCCGGTGTGTGGCAAGTTCAATTGTCGCTTTTCGAAACTTTCCGTTTTTTCCCGAATATTTTCAACCCACAGTTAGTTGAATCGGCTGGATCGGGAGCCCCTAGATACAGAGAACCCCCAAGCCCTTCCCACCTCGGACATTTCCACTGGAAGCGCTGAAGGGGCCCAAAGAGAGGAGAAGAGCGCCCTCTAGCGGCTGCAAACGCTGAGGCATTCCTTCAGCCTATGCAGCGCGGGAGAGAAGGTTTCGGGCCGACTAGCGCAAAAGGAGGGCCCGCCTGGACAGGAAGGAGGAAGGACGACAGCGGAAGCCAGCTCGCACCCTTCCTGGAGCTAGCTGGTTGCAGTGAGGGACGCCGAGGAACTGGGGACACGTCGCGTGGGGAGGGGGGGGGGCAATCGTGGCGGCCAGGAGCAGGGTTCACACAGCTGGCACCCAGTTTGCACGATCAAAATGACAAGGAGAGGGGGTGGGGGGAAGGGGCTGCCTCAGCACCGGGATCCTGACAAGGGCCATAGCGCCGCGACCTCAGCTAATGCGGCTCCCCTGCTAAGCCAGAAAAAGGAAACTGTGAGGCAAGATACTGCAGATTCCACCGCAGCCACACGGATGACTAGATCTCTAACCTGACAAAATGGAACCCTCGGAAACAGGAATCTTCCCTTTCTTCTACATTTTGACCTTGGCACAGGGAGCCACACTTCTCTGACGGGAACCGTCTTTACTCCGGCAGAGAGCTCAGTTTTCCAGGAATAAGTATGGAGAAAAAGTGTGCCGTGATGGTTTAGCAGTTCAAAGCGGAAGCCCGTCTTAGAAACGGGAAAAACCTGCTTCTCAATGAAGTCGAGTTATGGCACGAAGCAGGAGGAAGTTTAAGGAAATCTCTCTTAATATCCATTCACCAGACAAGACTAGCCAGTCCTAAAAAGGCATCACGTTAAATCAAGGAAGATTCCTGCTTCCTTTTTGGGGCGGGAGGGGGGCGGGGGGACATGAGAAACAATGCCGCATTTTAAAACAAGCCTTGGGGCCCTAGATACGGAGAGTGTTGTTGGGTGTTGAGGCTGAGAGGTGTTGCTGAGGAGAACATAAAGCTGCGTATAGACTGGTATGGGTTCCAAGTCTACCGCTGGAAAAAAATTAGCCAATCATGAGTCCATTTGATTGGGAAAGAAGTAAATAACTCAAAAATGGGAAAGACATGGGATTAAATAGCGGTAGCGAGCAATTAAATCCAAGATGTTTATACCTATATTTTCATTGCGAATGCAACAAACTGAAAGCAACTGTCTAAAAAGCAGTAACTGTAGCCCGCGCACGCGCACACACGCACACAATGGGGAACAGCAGAGAGGTAAAATATGCTAAATGTATCATGATTGAGAAACAAGATCTAATAGATTATTCCGTTTTTGAGACTGTTATAGCAATACTGGTCCAATTATACATAAAGTTATGAACTTAGAGATGACTTATTAAAACTTAGAGGGAATTTTAATTGGAAGACCATATAGCTTCCAAATCATTGAAGAGAAAACTAACCTCACAAAAATTAATCAATGCAGCTAAGATGGAGTAACGGAGACCGTATTTACCATCGTAGGATAGACCCCAATGTGGATAAAATCTATGAAGCAATGCTTTTTAAGCCATGTGAAAACGATCATCCACTAGGACCTCGTCCTGCCGCCTCCATACCCAGGCTGCTAGGCCTCCTACTGCCACTACCAAGGATGTCCACCAGGTGGCGACATTGCCCCCCTCTGCTCCTGCTGCAGAGCCAGTCCTGAGCAGCCCTGCTCCAGGTTTTGGCAGGCCGCTCCCAGAAGCGCGCTCGTGGGCCTTGCTCCCTTTTAGCCACCAGCAAAGGGATCGAGGATGAGCACTGAGCCTCCTTACTCATCGAAGATCTAGGAACCTATCTGATTTCTGAGCAGCCCTTTACCCTCGTCTGCCGTCAGGTACTCTCCACCCGACTTGCAGAGTCCGCGGCTTGGGCAGCCTGCACGCTGGCCCCGGCCCGTCAGAATCTCTTCCCCCCACCCCCACCCCACCCCACCCCCACCACCCCGGCCAAGAGGCCACGCGCGGTCGTGAGCAGGGCTCCAGGCCTCTGGAGCCGCGGCCGCTTGGACTGCGTCCTGGCCCTGGGCTCGCGAGCTCCATGCCCTGGGCTGAGTCACTTAACATCTCTAAGCTAGTTTCCTCATCAGTACAATGAGGGCATAATCAGTATGGGGGGGGGATCAGAATCTGGGGGGGACTACATTTCTGGTGATTGAAGATTATTTTCAGTTTGAATTATACAGTGAGGGACACCATACAATTTTTACTACTGCAGACTTCTGAAGGACAGCTTCTAGTATTCTTAAAACTAATGCATGCACGTACACACAAACACACGTGCACACACACTGACTCTGCTCCGCCTACATCCCCACGCGCACACACACGGAGTCATGGACCACACACACCCCCACAACATACACACAACCACACACGTCCTCAGGCGCGCGCACACACACGCAAAGTCACTGTCACGTGCCACAAACGTCCAGGCTCAACTTTAGAATTCCCAGACTCAGGGGAGTCCTGCGAAGAAAGCGACAGTGCGGGGAGAGCCGATTCCCAGTCTCTGACCGCCAGCCTGACCCTTTTCTTCCCAATGCTGGGTCCATCCCATGCCCCAAGGGGCCTTGGATGTGCACAGGGGGACACTCAGACCTCACATCCGGGCTCTGTCCGTAACCTCCATGCCAACAGCTGCCCGTTGGCCTCTCTGTGAGTCCTGGGATGCTGAACTCCGGGGAGAGCCGGTGCAGAAACTACAAGTGGGTCAGGGGCTGCTGGGGCAGGGCATTCGGGGTCCTGGGATTCCAGAGCACGGGGTGGAGCCAATGGGCGTGTCCCCTTGGCCCTGCTGACTCCACCCCGTAGAGGGCGTGGCCAGAGGGCGTGTCAGGGCCAGAGGGACCCTCTGTAGTTCAGGACCCAGGACAGCGCGGGGGTGTCGGGGGTGGGGGTTGGGGGGCCGCCCCTTGCCGTGGTCTAAGGGCAGAAGCCCTAAGGAAGGGCCGGAGGAGGCTGTAAGGTATCCTCACTGCCATCCATTAAAAAAACAAAAGCCCGCCGCAGGCGAGGGTGGGGAGGGTTTTGCTAGAACAAGGGAAAGACGCTCGCAGAGGTCTGGCCGCAGAGGGCTGGGGGGCTTGCCAGGCTGATGAGGAACCGAGAGGCCGTCGGCCTCTAAACTCCACACGAATTCCTCCGGGTGACCCTGAGATGCAGGGAGACACGGAAAGCACGGTAAACACAGGCCGGAAGCTCAGCAGCCTGTTGCTTGCTTCACCGTCCGTCTGGCCTCCCCTCTGCTAGCAAGCAGCCTTTACCGCATCACCCACGGCTGACCCGGCTCAGGATTCCAGCTGATTTTCCACGGGTGGCATCACTTGCTGGTGACACGAAGCAGGCACGTTAGCCACCTCCCAAACCCTGAGGCTCCTCCTGGGAGGAGCCTGCGGGCCCCCAGTCCAGCCTCTGCGCCACGATGCTCCTTAGTGCCGCTCCCGGTTCGCTGCCCCGGCCTCTAGCTCTGGCCGGAACCTCGCTGGATTGGCGATAAATGGCACCCATGCACCACGGGTAAGCTTGGGGTCCAGATGTGACCATGGCTCGTCTCTTCTTCCCATCGATTGGGGGATTGTTCGGGCTTCATGTCATCGTGTTGGCAGGAAGGCCAGCACCGCCCCCCTGAGACCTCCCTGAAGACACATAGAAACATAGGACACAATGCAGCCCATCTCTTTGTTTTAAAACACCTTTACAGGGCTACGATTTCTGTTCCGTCAATTAGACACATCTCACGTGTAGTATTCGATCAATTTTCATACGTGTCTACACCCAGAAAGCCATCGCCACAATCAAGAGAGCTAACATGTCCACCACTCCCCAAGACGGGCAATTTTCCGATTCCCATATTTACCCCTTCCCACCGCCGTCCCTCCCTGGTAACCATAAGTTTGTTTCTCTATGTCTGTGGCTCTATTTGTCTTTTGCAGTTAAGATCATTTCTGTCTTTTTTTCTTAGATTTCACATGGAAGTTGTGTCATGCGGCATTTTTCTCTCTTCTGGCTTACTTCACTCAGAAGGACTGTCTCTGTGTCCAACCATGTTGCCGCAAATGGCATGGTTCCATCCTTTTTCGCGGCTGTGTAGTATTCCGCGGCATAAAAAGACAACGACTTCTTTATCCAGTCACCAGTCGTTAGATGTTGGGGTTAGTTCCACGTCCTGGCTAATACAAATAGGGCTGCTGTGAGCATTGAGGTGCATGGGACTTTTTGAGTTAGAGTTTTCTCTTGACATATCCCCAGGCGTGGGAAGGCTGGATCATCAGGTAAGTCCATCTGTAGGTTTTTAAGGAACCTCCATCCCGTCTTCTCTAGTGACAATGCAGCCCGTCTTACTGAAGCAGAGCCATGCTCACAAAGTAACGGATATTCCTAGAGGCCAGACATGACGTGCATTCAGCTTGGCCTGTTCCAGAAGAAGAGGGCAGTCTGGCAGGGCTGGAGGAGAGTGACCAGGGGAGTGTGGGACAGGCAGGATTCACACCACGTGGGGACATGACAGGCTGGGATAAGGAGCCTGGGCTTCCAGTCATGCCTTGGTAAGCATGGGGCACTGGTTCCAGGACTCCCCACAGATGCCAAAATCCATGGATGCTGATGCCTCTTATACAAAATGACATAGGACTTTATTTTTTACATACAAACATACTTTTCTTCCACGTTGCTGTCGTTTTTACAATGTTGTGTCGAATTCCAGTCTAGAGCACAATTTTCCACTTATGCATAAACATACCCATACAGTCATTGTCACATTCTCTTTCGCTGTGTCCTCCTGTGTACTTTAAATCATCTCTAGGTGACGCGCGGCATGCAAGGCAACGTGAATGCTATGTAAGCGGTTGCCGGTGTGTGGCAAGTTCAATTGTCGCTTTTCGAAACTTTCCGTTTTTTCCCGAATATTTTCAACCCACAGTTAGTTGAATCGGCTGGATCGGGAGCCCCTAGATACAGAGAACCCCCAAGCCCTTCCCACCTCGGACATTTCCACTGGAAGCGCTGAAGGGGCCCAAAGAGAGGAGAAGAGCGCCCTCTAGCGGCTGCAAACGCTGAGGCATTCCTTCAGCCTATGCAGCGCGGGAGAGAAGGTTTCGGGCCGACTAGCGCAAAAGGAGGGCCCGCCTGGACAGGAAGGAGGAAGGACGACAGCGGAAGCCAGCTCGCACCCTTCCTGGAGCTAGCTGGTTGCAGTGAGGGACGCCGAGGAACTGGGGACATGTCGCGTGGGGAGGGGGGGGGCAATCGTGGCGGCCAGGAGCAGGGTTCACACAGCTGGCACCCAGTTTGCACGATCAAAATGACAAGGAGAGGGGGTGGGGGGAAGGGGCTGCCTCAGCACCGGGATCCTGACAAGGGCCATAGCGCCGCGACCTCAGCTAATGCGGCTCCCCTGCTAAGCCAGAAAAAGGAAACTGTGAGGCAAGATACTGCAGATTCCACCGCAGCCACACGGATGACTAGATCTCTAACCTGACAAAATGGAACCCTCGGAAACAGGAATCTTCCCTTTCTTCTACATTTTGACCTTGGCACAGGGAGCCACACTTCTCTGACGGGAACCGTCTTTACTCCGGCAGAGAGCTCAGTTTTCCAGGAATAAGTATGGAGAAAAAGTGTGCCGTGATGGTTTAGCAGTTCAAAGCGGAAGCCCGTCTTAGAAACGGGAAAAACATGCTTCTCAATGAAGTCGAGTTACGGCTCGAAGCAGGAGGAAGTTTAAGGAAATCTCTCTTAATATCCATTCACCAGACAAGACTAGCCAGTCCTAAAAAGGCAGCACGTTAAATCAAGGAAGATTCCTGCTTCCTTTTTGGGGCGGGAGGGGGGCGGGGGGACATGAGAAACAATGCCGCATTTTAAAACAAGCCTTGGGGCCCTAGATACGGAGAGTGTTGTTGGGTGTTGAGGCTGAGAGGTGTTGCTGAGGAGAACATAAAGCTGCGTATAGACTGGTATGGGTTCCAAGTCTACCGCTGGAAAAAAATTAGCCAATCATGAGTCCATTTGATTGGGAAAGAAGTAAATAACTCAAAAATGGGAAAGACATGGGATTAAATAGCGGTAGCGAGCAATTAAATCCAAGATGTTTATACCTATATTTTCATTGCGAATGCAACAAACTGAAAGCAACTGTCTAAAAAGCAGTAACTGTAGCCCGCGCACGCGCACACACGCACACAATGGGGAACAGCAGAGAGGTAAAATATGCTAAATGTATCATGATTGAGAAACAAGATCTAATAGATTATTCCGTTTTTGAGACTGTTATAGCAATACTGGTCCAATTATACATAAAGTTATGAACTTAGAGATGACTTATTAAAACTTAGAGGGAATTTTAATTGGAAGACCATATAGCTTCCAAATCATTGAAGAGAAAACTAACCTCACAAAAATTAATCAATGCAGCTAAGATGGAGTAACGGAGACCGTATTTACCATCGTAGGATAGACCCCAATGTGGATAAAATCTATGAAGCAATGCTTTTTAAGCCATGTGAAAACGATCATCCACTAGGACCTCGTCCTGCCGCCTCCATACCCAGGCTGCTAGGCCTCCTACTGCCACTACCAAGGACGTCCACCAGGTGGCGACATTGCCCCCCTCTGCTCCTGCTGCAGAGCCAGTCCTGAGCAGCCCTGCTCCAGGTTTTGGCAGGCCGCTCCCAGAAGCGCGCTCGTGGGCCTTGCTCCCTTTTAGCCACCAGCAAAGGGATCGAGGATGAGCACTGAGCCTCCTTACTCATCGAAGATCTAGGAACCTATCTGATTTCTGAGCAGCCCTTTACCCTCGTCTGCCGTCAGGTACTCTCCACCCGACTTGCAGAGTCCGCGGCTTGGGCAGCCTGCACGCTGGCCCCGGCCCGTCAGAATCTCTTCCCCCCACCCCCACCCCACCCCACCCCCACCACCCCGGCCAAGAGGCCACGCGCGGTCGTGAGCAGGGCTCCAGGCCTCTGGAGCCGCGGCCGCTTGGACTGCGTCCTGGCCCTGGGCTCGCGAGCTCCATGCCCTGGGCTGAGTCACTTAACATCTCTAAGCTAGTTTCCTCATCAGTACAATGAGGGCATAATCAGTATGGGGGGGGTTGGATCAGAATCTGGGGGGGACTACATTTCTGGTGATTGAAGATTATTTTCAGTTTGAATTATACAGTGAGGGACACCATACAATTTTTACTACTGCAGACTTCTGAAGGACAGCTTCTAGTATTCTTAAAACTAATGCATGCACGTACACACAAACACACGTGCACACACACTGACTCTGCTCCGCCTACATCCCCACGCGCACACACACGGAGTCATGGACCACACACACCCCCACAACATACACACAACCACACACGTCCTCAGGCGCGCGCACACACACGCAAAGTCACTGTCACGTGCCACAAACGTCCAGACTCAACTTTAGAATTCCCAGACTCAGGGGAGTCCTGCGAAGAAAGCGACAGTGCGGGGAGAGCCGATTCCCAGTCTCTGACCGCCAGCCTGACCCTTTTCTTCCCAATGCTGGGTCCATCCCATGCCCCAAGGGGCCTTGGATGTGCACAGGGGGACACTCAGACCTCACATCCGGGCTCTGTCCGTAACCTCCATGCCAACAGCTGCCCGTTGGCCTCTCTGTGAGTCCTGGGATGCTGAACTCCGGGGAGAGCCGGTGCAGAAACTACAAGTGGGTCAGGGGCTGCTGGGGCAGGGCATTCGGGGTCCTGGGATTCCAGAGCACGGGGTGGAGCCAATGGGCGTGTCCCCTTGGCCCTGCTGACTCCACCCCGTAGAGGGCGTGGCCAGAGGGCGTGTCAGGGCCAGAGGGACCCTCTGTAGTTCAGGACCCAGGACAGCGCGGGGGTGTCGGGGGTGGGGGTTGGGGGGCCGCCCCTTGCCGTGGTCTAAGGGCAGAAGCCCTAAGGAAGGGCCGGAGGAGGCTGTAAGGTATCCTCACTGCCATCCATTAAAAAAACAAAAGCCCGCCGCAGGCGAGGGTGGGGAGGGTTTTGCTAGAACAAGGGAAAGACGCTCGCAGAGGTCTGGCCGCAGAGGGCTGGGGGGCTTGCCAGGCTGATGAGGAACCGAGAGGCCGTCGGCCTCTAAACTCCACGCGAATTCCTCCGGGTGACCCTGAGATGCAGGGAGACACGGAAAGCACGGTAAACACAGGCCGGAAGCTCAGCAGCCTGTTGCTTGCTTCACCGTCCGTCTGGCCTCCCCTCTGCTAGCAAGCAGCCTTTACCGCATCACCCACGGCTGACCCGGCTCAGGATTCCAGCTGATTTTCCACGGGTGGCATCACTTGCTGGTGACACGAAGCAGGCACGTTAGCCACCTCCCAAACCCTGAGGCTCCTCCTGGGAGGAGCCTGCGGGCCCCCAGTCCAGCCTCTGCGCCACGATGCTCCTTAGTGCCGCTCCCGGTTCGCTGCCCCGGCCTCTAGCTCTGGCCGGAACCTCGCTGGATTGGCGATAAATGGCACCCATGCACCACGGGTAAGCTTGGGGTCCAGATGTGACCATGGCTCGTCTCTTCTTCCCATCGATTGGGGGATTGTTCGGGCTTCATGTCATCGTGTTGGCAGGAAGGCCAGCACCGCCCCCCTGAGACCTCCCTGAAGACACATAGAAACATAGGACACAATGCAGCCCATCTCTTTGTTTTAAAACACCTTTACAGGGCTACGATTTCTGTTCCGTCAATTAGACACATCTCACGTGTAGTATTCGATCAATTTTCATACGTGTCTACACCCAGAAAGCCATCGCCACAATCAAGAGAGCTAACATGTCCACCACTCCCCAAGACGGGCAATTTTCCGATTCCCATATTTACCCCTTCCCACCGCCGTCCCTCCCTGGTAACCATAAGTTTGTTTCTCTATGTCTGTGGCTCTATTTGTCTTTTGCAGTTAAGATCATTTCTGTCTTTTTTTCTTAGATTTCACATGGAAGTTGTGTCATGCGGCATTTTTCTCTCTTCTGGCTTACTTCACTCAGAAGGACTGTCTCTGTGTCCAACCATGTTGCCGCAAATGGCATGGTTCCATCCTTTTTCGCGGCTGTGTAGTATTCCGCGGCATAAAAAGACAACGACTTCTTTATCCAGTCACCAGTCGTTAGATGTTGGGGTTAGTTCCACGTCCTGGCTAATACAAATAGGGCTGCTGTGAGCATTGAGGTGCATGGGACTTTTTGAGTTAGAGTTTTCTCTTGACATATCCCCAGGCGTGGGAAGGCTGGATCATCAGGTAAGTCCATCTGTAGGTTTTTAAGGAACCTCCATCCCGTCTTCTCTAGTGACAATGCAGCCCGTCTTACTGAAGCAGAGCCATGCTCACAAAGTAACGGATATTCCTAGAGGCCAGACATGACGTGCATTCAGCTTGGCCTGTTCCAGAAGAAGAGGGCAGTCTGGCAGGGCTGGAGGAGAGTGACCAGGGGAGTGTGGGACAGGCAGGATTCACACCACGTGGGGACATGACAGGCTGGGATAAGGAGCCTGGGCTTCCAGTCATGCCTTGGTAAGCATGGGGCACTGGTTCCAGGACTCCCCACAGATGCCAAAATCCATGGATGCTGATGCCTCTTATACAAAATGACATAGGACTTTATTTTTTACATACAAACATACTTTTCTTCCACGTTGCTGTCGTTTTTACAATGTTGTGTCGAATTCCAGTCTAGAGCACAATTTTCCACTTATGCATAAACATACCCATACAGTCATTGTCACATTCTCTTTCGCTGTGTCCTCCTGTGTACTTTAAATCATCTCTAGGTGACGCGCGGCATGCAAGGCAACGTGAATGCTATGTAAGCGGTTGCCGGTGTGTGGCAAGTTCAATTGTCGCTTTTCGAAACTTTCCGTTTTTTCCCGAATATTTTCAACCCACAGTTAGTTGAATCGGCTGGATCGGGAGCCCCTAGATACAGAGAACCCCCAAGCCCTTCCCACCTCGGACATTTCCACTGGAAGCGCTGAAGGGGCCCAAAGAGAGGAGAAGAGCGCCCTCTAGCGGCTGCAAACGCTGAGGCATTCCTTCAGCCTATGCAGCGCGGGAGAGAAGGTTTCGGGCCGACTAGCGCAAAAGGAGGGCCCGCCTGGACAGGAAGGAGGAAGGACGACAGCGGAAGCCAGCTCGCACCCTTCCTGGAGCTAGCTGGTTGCAGTGAGGGACGCCGAGGAACTGGGGACACGTCGCGTGGGGAGGGGGGGGGCAATCGTGGCGGCCAGGAGCAGGGTTCACACAGCTGGCACCCAGTTTGCACGATCAAAATGACAAGGAGAGGGGGTGGGGGGAAGGGGCTGCCTCAGCACCGGGATCCTGACAAGGGCCATAGCGCCGCGACCTCAGCTAATGCGGCTCCCCTGCTAAGCCAGAAAAAGGAAACTGTGAGGCAAGATACTGCAGATTCCACCGCAGCCACACGGATGACTAGATCTCTAACCTGACAAAATGGAACCCTCGGAAACAGGAATCTTCCCTTTCTTCTACATTTTGACCTTGGCACAGGGAGCCACACTTCTCTGACGGGAACCGTCTTTACTCCGGCAGAGAGCTCAGTTTTCCAGGAATAAGTATGGAGAAAAAGTGTGCCGTGATGGTTTAGCAGTTCAAAGCGGAAGCCCGTCTTAGAAACGGGAAAAACATGCTTCTCAATGAAGTCGAGTTATGGCACGAAGCAGGAGGAAGTTTAAGGAAATCTCTCTTAATATCCATTCAGCAGACAAGACTAGCCAGTCCTAAAAAGGCAGCACGTTAAATCAAGGAAGATTCTTGCTTCCTTTTTGGGGCGGGAGGGGGGCGGGGGGACATGAGAAACAATGCCGCATTTTAAAACAAGCCTTGGGGCCCTAGATACGGAGAGTGTTGTTGGGTGTTGAGGCTGAGAGGTGTTGCTGAGGAGAACATAAAGCTGCGTATAGACTGGTATGGGTTCCAAGTCTACCGCTGGAAAAAAATTAGCCAATCATGAGTCCATTTGATTGGGAAAAAAGTAAATAACTCAAAAATGGGAAAGACATGGGATTAAATAGCGGTAGCGAGCAATTAAATCCAAGATGTTTATACCTATATTTTCATTGCGAATGCAACAAACTGAAAGCAACTGTCTAAAAAGCAGTAACTGTAGCCCGCGCACGCGCACACACGCACACAATGGGGAACAGCAGAGAGGTAAAATATGCTAAATGTATCATGATTGAGAAACAAGATCTAATAGATTATTCCGTTTTTGAGACTGTTATAGCAATACTGGTCCAATTATACATAAAGTTATGAACTTAGAGATGACTTATTAAAACTTAGAGGGAATTTTAATTGGAAGACCATATAGCTTCCAAATCATTGAAGAGAAAACTAACCTCACAAAAATTAATCAATGCAGCTAAGATGGAGTAACGGAGACCGTATTTACCATCGTAGGATAGACCCCAATGTGGATAAAATCTATGAAGCAATGCTTTTTAAGCCATGTGAAAACGATCATCCACTAGGACCTCGTCCTGCCGCCTCCATACCCAGGCTGCTAGGCCTCCTACTGCCACTACCAAGGACGTCCACCAGGTGGCGACATTGCCCCCCTCTGCTCCTGCTGCAGAGCCAGTCCTGAGCAGCCCTGCTCCAGGTTTTGGCAGGCCGCTCCCAGAAGCGCGCTCGTGGGCCTTGCTCCCTTTTAGCCACCAGCAAAGGGATCGAGGATGAGCACTGAGCCTCCTTACTCATCGAAGATCTAGGAACCTATCTGATTTCTGAGCAGCCCTTTACCCTCGTCTGCCGTCAGGTACTCTCCACCCGACTTGCAGAGTCCGCGGCTTGGGCAGCCTGCACGCTGGCCCCGGCCCGTCAGAATCTCTTCCCCCCACCCCCACCCCACCCCACCCCCACCACCCCGGCCAAGAGGCCACGCGCGGTCGTGAGCAGGGCTCCAGGCCTCTGGAGCCGCGGCCGCTTGGACTGCGTCCTGGCCCTGGGCTCGCGAGCTCCATGCCCTGGGCTGAGTCACTTAACATCTCTAAGCTAGTTTCCTCATCAGTACAATGAGGGCATAATCAGTATGGGGGGGGTTGGATCAGAATCTGGGGGGGACTACATTTCTGGTGATTGAAGATTATTTTCAGTTTGAATTATACAGTGAGGGACACCATACAATTTTTACTACTGCAGACTTCTGAAGGACAGCTTCTAGTATTCTTAAAACTAATGCATGCACGTACACACAAACACACGTGCACACACACTGACTCTGCTCCGCCTACATCCCCACGCGCACACACACGGAGTCATGGACCACACACACCCCCACAACATACACACAACCACACACGTCCTCAGGCGCGCGCACACACACGCAAAGTCACTGTCACGTGCCACAAACGTCCAGGCTCAACTTTAGAATTCCCAGACTCAGGGGAGTCCTGCGAAGAAAGCGACAGTGCGGGGAGAGCCGATTCCCAGTCTCTGACCGCCAGCCTGACCCTTTTCTTCCCAATGCTGGGTCCATCCCATGCCCCAAGGGGCCTTGGATGTGCACAGGGGGACACTGAGACCTCACATCCGGGCTCTGTCCGTAACCTCCATGCCAACAGCTGCCCGTTGGCCTCTCTGTGAGTCCTGGGATGCTGAACTCCGGGGAGAGCCGGTGCAGAAACTACAAGTGGGTCAGGGGCTGCTGGGGCAGGGCATTCGGGGTCCTGGGATTCCAGAGCACGGGGTGGAGCCAATGGGCGTGTCCCCTTGGCCCTGCTGACTCCACCCCGTAGAGGGCGTGGCCAGAGGGCGTGTCAGGGCCAGAGGGACCCTCTGTAGTTCAGGACCCAGGACAGCGCGGGGGTGTCGGGGGTGGGGGTTGGGGGGCCGCCCCTTGCCGTGGTCTAAGGGCAGAAGCCCTAAGGAAGGGCCGGAGGAGGCTGTAAGGTATCCTCACTGCCATCCATTAAAAAAACAAAAGCCCGCCGCAGGCGAGGGTGGGGAGGGTTTTGCTAGAACAAGGGAAAGACGCTCGCAGAGGTCTGGCCGCAGAGGGCTGGGGGGCTTGCCAGGCTGATGAGGAACCGAGAGGCCGTCGGCCTCTAAACTCCACACGAATTCCTCCGGGTGACCCTGAGATGCAGGGAGACACGGAAAGCACGGTAAACACAGGCCGGAAGCTCAGCAGCCTGTTGCTTGCTTCACCGTCCGTCTGGCCTCCCCTCTGCTAGCAAGCAGCCTTTACCGCATCACCCACGGCTGACCCGGCTCAGGATTCCAGCTGATTTTCCACGGGTGGCATCACTTGCTGGTGACACGAAGCAGGCACGTTAGCCACCTCCCAAACCCTGAGGCTCCTCCTGGGAGGAGCCTGCGGGCCCCCAGTCCAGCCTCTGCGCCACGATGCTCCTTAGTGCCGCTCCCGGTTCGCTGCCCCGGCCTCTAGCTCTGGCCGGAACCTCGCTGGATTGGCGATAAATGGCACCCATGCACCATGGGTAAGCTTGGGGTCCAGATGTGACCATGGCTCGTCTCTTCTTCCCATCGATTGGGGGATTGTTCGTGCTTCATGTCATCGTGTTGGCAGGAAGGCCAGCACCGCCCCCCTGAGACCTCCCTGAAGACACATAGAAACATAGGACACAATGCAGCCCATCTCTTTGTTTTAAAACACCTTTACAGGGCTACGATTTCTGTTCCGTCAATTAGACACATCTCACGTGTAGTATTCGATCAATTTTCATACGTGTCTACACCCAGAAAGCCATCGCCACAATCAAGAGAGCTAACATGTCCACCACTCCCCAAGACGGGCAATTTTCCGATTCCCATATTTACCCCTTCCCACCGCCGTCCCTCCCTGGTAACCATAAGTTTGTTTCTCTATGTCTGTGGCTCTATTTGTCTTTTGCAGTTAAGATCATTTCTGTCTTTTTTTCTTAGATTTCACATGGAAGTTGTGTCATGCGGCATTTTTCTCTCTTCTGGCTTACTTCACTCAGAAGGACTGTCTCTGTGTCCAACCATGTTGCCGCAAATGGCATGGTTCCATCCTTTTTCGCGGCTGTGTAGTATTCCGCGGCATAAAAAGACAACGACTTCTTTATCCAGTCACCAGTCGTTAGATGTTGGGGTTAGTTCCACGTCCTGGCTAATACAAATAGGGCTGCTGTGAGCATTGAGGTGCATGGGACTTTTTGAGTTAGAGTTTTCTCTTGACATATCCCCAGGCGTGGGAAGGCTGGATCATCAGGTAAGTCCATCTGTAGGTTTTTAAGGAACCTCCATCCCGTCTTCTCTAGTGACAATGCAGCCCGTCTTACTGAAGCAGAGCCATGCTCACAAAGTAACGGATATTCCTAGAGGCCAGACATGACGTGCATTCAGCTTGGCCTGTTCCAGAAGAAGAGGGCAGTCTGGCAGGGCTGGAGGAGAGTGACCAGGGGAGTGTGGGACAGGCAGGATTCACACCACGTGGGGACATGACAGGCTGGGATAAGGAGCCTGGGCTTCCAGTCATGCCTTGGTAAGCATGGGGCACTGGTTCCAGGACTCCCCACAGATGCCAAAATCCATGGATGCTGATGCCTCTTATACAAAATGACATAGGACTTTATTTTTTACATACAAACATACTTTTCTTCCACGTTGCTGTCGTTTTTACAATGTTGTGTCGAATTCCAGTCTAGAGCACAATTTTCCACTTATGCATAAACATACCCATACAGTCATTGTCACATTCTCTTTCGCTGTGTCCTCCTGTGTACTTTAAATCATCTCTAGGTGACGCGCGGCATGCAAGGCAACGTGAATGCTATGTAAGCGGTTGCCGGTGTGTGGCAAGTTCAATTGTCGCTTTTCGAAACTTTCCGTTTTTTCCCGAATATTTTCAACCCACAGTTAGTTGAATCGGCTGGATCGGGAGCCCCTAGATACAGAGAACCCCCAAGCCCTTCCCACCTCGGACATTTCCACTGGAAGCGCTGAAGGGGCCCAAAGAGAGGAGAAGAGCGCCCTCTAGCGGCTGCAAACGCTGAGGCATTCCTTCAGCCTATGCAGCGCGGGAGAGAAGGTTTCGGGCCGACTAGCGCAAAAGGAGGGCCCGCCTGGACAGGAAGGAGGAAGGACGACAGCGGAAGCCAGCTCGCACCCTTCCTGGAGCTAGCTGGTTGCAGTGAGGGACGCCGAGGAACTGGGGACACGTCGCGTGGGGAGGGGGGGGGGCAATCGTGGCGGCCAGGAGCAGGGTTCACACAGCTGGCACCCAGTTTGCACGATCAAAATGACAAGGAGAGGGGGTGGGGGGAAGGGGCTGCCTCAGCACCGGGATCCTGACAAGGGCCATAGCGCCGCGACCTCAGCTAATGCGGCTCCCCTGCTAAGCCAGAAAAAGGAAACTGTGAGGCAAGATACTGCAGATTCCACCGCAGCCACACGGATGACTAGATCTCTAACCTGACAAAATGGAACCCTCGGAAACAGGAATCTTCCCTTTCTTCTACATTTTGACCTTGGCACAGGGAGCCACACTTCTCTGACGGGAACCGTCTTTACTCCGGCAGAGAGCTCAGTTTTCCAGGAATAAGTATGGAGAAAAAGTGTGCCGTGATGGTTTAGCAGTTCAAAGCGGAAGCCCGTCTTAGAAACGGGAAAAACATGCTTCTCAATGAAGTCGAGTTACGGCACGAAGCAGGAGGAAGTTTAAGGAAATCTCTCTTAATATCCATTCACCAGACAAGACTAGCCAGTCCTAAAAAGGCAGCACGTTAAATCAAGGAAGATTCCTGCTTCCTTTTTGGGGCGGGAGGGGGGCGGGGGGACATGAGAAACAATGCCGCATTTTAAAACAAGCCTTGGGGCCCTAGATACGGAGAGTGTTGTTGGGTGTTGAGGCTGAGAGGTGTTGCTGAGGAGAACATAAAGCTGCGTATAGACTGGTATGGGTTCCAAGTCTACCGCTGGAAAAAAATTAGCCAATCATGAGTCCATTTGATTGGGAAAGAAGTAAATAACTCAAAAATGGGAAAGACATGGGATTAAATAGCGGTAGCGAGCAATTAAATCCAAGATGTTTATACCTATATTTTCATTGCGAATGCAACAAACTGAAAGCAACTGTCTAAAAAGCAGTAACTGTAGCCCGCGCACGCGCACACACGCACACAATGGGGAACAGCAGAGAGGTAAAATATGCTAAATGTATCATGATTGAGAAACAAGATCTAATAGATTATTCCGTTTTTGAGACTGTTATAGCAATACTGGTCCAATTATACATAAAGTTATGAACTTAGAGATGACTTATTAAAACTTAGAGGGAATTTTAATTGGAAGACCATATAGCTTCCAAATCATTGAAGAGAAAACTAACCTCACAAAAATTAATCAATGCAGCTAAGATGGAGTAACGGAGACCGTATTTACCATCGTAGGATAGACCCCAATGTGGATAAAATCTATGAAGCAATGCTTTTTAAGCCATGTGAAAACGATCATCCACTAGGACCTCGTCCTGCCGCCTCCATACCCAGGCTGCTAGGCCTCCTACTGCCACTACCAAGGACGTCCACCAGGTGGCGACATTGCCCCCCTCTGCTCCTGCTGCAGAGCCAGTCCTGAGCAGCCCTGCTCCAGGTTTTGGCAGGCCGCTCCCAGAAGCGCGCTCGTGGGCCTTGCTCCCTTTTAGCCACCAGCAAAGGGATCGAGGATGAGCACTGAGCCTCCTTACTCATCGAAGATCTAGGAACCTATCTGATTTCTGAGCAGCCCTTTACCCTCGTCTGCCGTCAGGTACTCTCCACCCGACTTGCAGAGTCCGCGGCTTGGGCAGCCTGCACGCTGGCCCCGGCCCGTCAGAATCTCTTCCCCCCACCCCCACCCCACCCCACCCCCACCACCCCGGCCAAGAGGCCACGCGCGGTCGTGAGCAGGGCTCCAGGCCTCTGGAGCCGCGGCCGCTTGGACTGCGTCCTGGCCCTGGGCTCGCGAGCTCCATGCCCTGGGCTGAGTCACTTAACATCTCTAAGCTAGTTTCCTCATCAGTACAATGAGGGCATAATCAGTATGGGGGGGGTTGGATCAGAATCTGGGGGGGACTACATTTCTGGTGATTGAAGATTATTTTCAGTTTGAATTATACAGTGAGGGACACCATACAATTTTTACTACTGCAGACTTCTGAAGGACAGCTTCTAGTATTCTTAAAACTAATGCATGCACGTACACACAAACACACGTGCACACACACTGACTCTGCTCCGCCTACATCCCCACGCGCACACACACGGAGTCATGGACCACACACACCCCCACAACATACACACAACCACACACGTCCTCAGGCGCGCGCACACACACGCAAAGTCACTGTCACGTGCCACAAACGTCCAGGCTCAACTTTAGAATTCCCAGACTCAGGGGAGTCCTGCGAAGAAAGCGACAGTGCGGGGAGAGCCGATTCCCAGTCTCTGACCGCCAGCCTGACCCTTTTCTTCCCAATGCTGGGTCCATCCCATGCCCCAAGGGGCCTTGGATGTGCACAGGGGGACACTCAGACCTCACATCCGGGCTCTGTCCGTAACCTCCATGCCAACAGCTGCCCGTTGGCCTCTCTGTGAGTCCTGGGATGCTGAACTCCGGGGAGAGCCGGTGCAGAAACTACAAGGGGGTCAGGGGCTGCTGGGGCAGGGCATTCGGGGTCCTGGGATTCCAGAGCACGGGGTGGAGCCAATGGGCGTGTCCCCTTGGCCCTGCTGACTCCACCCCGTAGAGGGCGTGGCCAGAGGGCGTGTCAGGGCCAGAGGGACCCTCTGTAGTTCAGGACCCAGGACAGCGCGGGGGTGTCGGGGGTGGGGGTTGGGGGGCCGCCCCTTGCCGTGGTCTAAGGGCAGAAGCCCTAAGGAAGGGCCGGAGGAGGCTGTAAGGTATCCTCACTGCCATCCATTAAAAAAACAAAAGCCCGCCGCAGGCGAGGGTGGGGAGGGTTTTGCTAGAACAAGGGAAAGACGCTCGCAGAGGTCTGGCCGCAGAGGGCTGGGGGGCTTGCCAGGCTGATGAGGAACCGAGAGGCCGTCGGCCTCTAAACTCCACACGAATTCCTCCGGGTGACCCTGAGATGCAGGGAGACACGGAAAGCACGGTAAACACAGGCCGGAAGCTCAGCAGCCTGTTGCTTGCTTCACCGTCCGTCTGGCCTCCCCTCTGCTAGCAAGCAGCCTTTACCGCATCACCCACGGCTGACCCGGCTCAGGATTCCAGCTGATTTTCCACGGGTGGCATCACTTGCTGGTGACACGAAGCAGGCACGTTAGCCACCTCCCAAACCCTGAGGCTCCTCCTGGGAGGAGCCTGCGGGCCCCCAGTCCAGCCTCTGCGCCACGATGCTCCTTAGTGCCGCTCCCGGTTCGCTGCCCCGGCCTCTAGCTCTGGCCGGAACCTCGCTGGATTGGCGATAAATGGCACCCATGCACCACGGGTAAGCTTGGGGTCCAGATGTGACCATGGCTCGTCTCTTCTTCCCATCGATTGGGGGATTGTTCGGGCTTCATGTCATCGTGTTGGCAGGAAGGCCAGCACCGCCCCCCTGAGACCTCCCTGAAGACACATAGAAACATAGGACACAATGCAGCCCATCTCTTTGTTTTAAAACACCTTTACAGGGCTACGATTTCTGTTCCGTCAATTAGACACATCTCACGTGTAGTATTCGATCAATTTTCATACGTGTCTACACCCAGAAAGCCATCGCCACAATCAAGAGAGCTAACATGTCCACCACTCCCCAAGACGGGCAATTTTCCGATTCCCATATTTACCCCTTCCCACCGCCGTCCCTCCCTGGTAACCATAAGTTTGTTTCTCTATGTCTGTGGCTCTATTTGTCTTTTGCAGTTAAGATCATTTCTGTCTTTTTTTCTTAGATTTCACATGGAAGTTGTGTCATGCGGCATTTTTCTCTCTTCTGGCTTACTTCACTCAGAAGGACTGTCTCTGTGTCCAACCATGTTGCCGCAAATGGCATGGTTCCATCCTTTTTCGCGGCTGTGTAGTATTCCGCGGCATAAAAAGACAACGACTTCTTTATCCAGTCACCAGTCGTTAGATGTTGGGGTTAGTTCCACGTCCTGGCTAATACAAATAGGGCTGCTGTGAGCATTGAGGTGCATGGGACTTTTTGAGTTAGAGTTTTCTCTTGACATATCCCCAGGCGTGGGAAGGCTGGATCATCAGGTAAGTCCATCTGTAGGTTTTTAAGGAACCTCCATCCCGTCTTCTCTAGTGACAATGCAGCCCGTCTTACTGAAGCAGAGCCATGCTCACAAAGTAACGGATATTCCTAGAGGCCAGACATGACGTGCATTCAGCTTGGCCTGTTCCAGAAGAAGAGGGCAGTCTGGCAGGGCTGGAGGAGAGTGACCAGGGGAGTGTGGGACAGGCAGGATTCACACCACGTGGGGACATGACAGGCTGGGATAAGGAGCCTGGGCTTCCAGTCATGCCTTGGTAAGCATGGGGCACTGGTTCCAGGACTCCCCACAGATGCCAAAATCCATGGATGCTGATGCCTCTTATACAAAATGACATAGGACTTTATTTTTTACATACAAACATACTTTTCTTCCACGTTGCTGTCGTTTTTACAATGTTGTGTCGAATTCCAGTCTAGAGCACAATTTTCCACTTATGCATAAACATACCCATACAGTCATTGTCACATTCTCTTTCGCTGTGTCCTCCTGTGTACTTTAAATCATCTCTAGGTGACGCGCGGCATGCAAGGCAACGTGAATGCTATGTAAGCGGTTGCCGGTGTGTGGCAAGTTCAATTGTCGCTTTTCGAAACTTTCCGTTTTTTCCCGAATATTTTCAACCCACAGTTAGTTGAATCGGCTGGATCGGGAGCCCCTAGATACAGAGAACCCCCAAGCCCTTCCCACCTCGGACATTTCCACTGGAAGCGCTGAAGGGGCCCAAAGAGAGGAGAAGAGCGCCCTCTAGCGGCTGCAAACGCTGAGGCATTCCTTCAGCCTATGCAGCGCGGGAGAGAAGGTTTCGGGCCGACTAGCGCAAAAGGAGGGCCCGCCTGGACAGGAAGGAGGAAGGACGACAGCGGAAGCCAGCTCGCACCCTTCCTGGAGCTAGCTGGTTGCAGTGAGGGACGCCGAGGAACTGGGGACACGTCGCGTGGGGAGGGGGGGGGCAATCGTGGCGGCCAGGAGCAGGGTTCACACAGCTGGCACCCAGTTTGCACGATCAAAATGACAAGGAGAGGGGGTGGGGGGAAGGGGCTGCCTCAGCACCGGGATCCTGACAAGGGCCATAGCGCCGCGACCTCAGCTAATGCGGCTCCCCTGCTAAGCCAGAAAAAGGAAACTGTGAGGCAAGATACTGCAGATTCCACCGCAGCCACACGGATGACTAGATCTCTAACCTGACAAAATGGAACCCTCGGAAACAGGAATCTTCCCTTTCTTCTACATTTTGACCTTGGCACAGGGAGCCACACTTCTCTGACGGGAACCGTCTTTACTCCGGCAGAGAGCTCAGTTTTCCAGGAATAAGTATGGAGAAAAAGTGTGCCGTGATGGTTTAGCAGTTCAAAGCGGAAGCCCGTCTTAGAAACGGGAAAAACATGCTTCTCAATGAAGTCGAGTTACGGCACGAAGCAGGAGGAAGTTTAAGGAAATCTCTCTTAATATCCATTCAGCAGACAAGACTAGCCAGTCCTAAAAAGGCAGCACGTTAAATCAAGGAAGATTCTTGCTTCCTTTTTGGGGCGGGAGGGGGGCGGGGGGACATGAGAAACAATGCCGCATTTTAAAACAAGCCTTGGGGCCCTAGATACGGAGAGTGTTGTTGGGTGTTGAGGCTGAGAGGTGTTGCTGAGGAGAACATAAAGCTGCGTATAGACTGGTATGGGTTCCAAGTCTACCGCTGGAAAAAAATTAGCCAATCATGAGTCCATTTGATTGGGAAAGAAGTAAATAACTCAAAAATGGGAAAGACATGGGATTAAATAGCGGTAGCGAGCAATTAAATCCAAGATGTTTATACCTATATTTTCATTGCGAATGCAACAAACTGAAAGCAACTGTCTAAAAAGCAGTAACTGTAGCCCGCGCACGCGCACACACGCACACAATGGGGAACAGCAGAGAGGTAAAATATGCTAAATGTATCATGATTGAGAAACAAGATCTAATAGATTATTCCGTTTTTGAGACTGTTATAGCAATACTGGTCCAATTATACATAAAGTTATGAACTTAGAGATGACTTATTAAAACTTAGAGGGAATTTTAATTGGAAGACCATATAGCTTCCAAATCATTGAAGAGAAAACTAACCTCACAAAAATTAATCAATGCAGCTAAGATGGAGTAACGGAGACCGTATTTACCATCGTAGGATAGACCCCAATGTGGATAAAATCTATGAAGCAATGCTTTTTAAGCCATGTGAAAACGATCATCCACTAGGACCTCGTCCTGCCGCCTCCATACCCAGGCTGCTAGGCCTCCTACTGCCACTACCAAGGACGTCCACCAGGTGGCGACATTGCCCCCCTCTGCTCCTGCTGCAGAGCCAGTCCTGAGCAGCCCTGCTCCAGGTTTTGGCAGGCCGCTCCCAGAAGCGCGCTCGTGGGCCTTGCTCCCTTTTAGCCACCAGCAAAGGGATCGAGGATGAGCACTGAGCCTCCTTACTCATCGAAGATCTAGGAACCTATCTGATTTCTGAGCAGCCCTTTACCCTCGTCTGCCGTCAGGTACTCTCCACCCGACTTGCAGAGTCCGCGGCTTGGGCAGCCTGCACGCTGGCCCCGGCCCGTCAGAATCTCTTCCCCCCACCCCCACCCCACCCCACCCCCACCACCCCGGCCAAGAGGCCACGCGCGGTCGTGAGCAGGGCTCCAGGCCTCTGGAGCCGCGGCCGCTTGGACTGCGTCCTGGCCCTGGGCTCGCGAGCTCCATGCCCTGGGCTGAGTCACTTAACATCTCTAAGCTAGTTTCCTCATCAGTACAATGAGGGCATAATCAGTATGGGGGGGGTTGGATCAGAATCTGGGGGGGACTACATTTCTGGTGATTGAAGATTATTTTCAGTTTGAATTATACAGTGAGGGACACCATACAATTTTTACTACTGCAGACTTCTGAAGGACAGCTTCTAGTATTCTTAAAACTAATGCATGCACGTACACACAAACACACGTGCACACACACTGACTCTGCTCCGCCTACATCCCCACGCGCACACACACGGAGTCATGGACCACACACACCCCCACAACATACACACAACCACACACGTCCTCAGGCGCGCGCACACACACGCAAAGTCACTGTCACGTGCCACAAACGTCCAGGCTCAACTTTAGAATTCCCAGACTCAGGGGAGTCCTGCGAAGAAAGCGACAGTGCGGGGAGAGCCGATTCCCAGTCTCTGACCGCCAGCCTGACCCTTTTCTTCCCAATGCTGGGTCCATCCCATGCCCCAAGGGGCCTTGGATGTGCACAGGGGGACACTGAGACCTCACATCCGGGCTCTGTCCGTAACCTCCATGCCAACAGCTGCCCGTTGGCCTCTCTGTGAGTCCTGGGATGCTGAACTCCGGGGAGAGCCGGTGCAGAAACTACAAGTGGGTCAGGGGCTGCTGGGGCAGGGCATTCGGGGTCCTGGGATTCCAGAGCACGGGGTGGAGCCAATGGGCGTGTCCCCTTGGCCCTGCTGACTCCACCCCGTAGAGGGCGTGGCCAGAGGGCGTGTCAGGGCCAGAGGGACCCTCTGTAGTTCAGGACCCAGGACAGCGCGGGGGTGTCGGGGGTGGGGGTTGGGGGGCCGCCCCTTGCCGTGGTCTAAGGGCAGAAGCCCTAAGGAAGGGCCGGAGGAGGCTGTAAGGTATCCTCACTGCCATCCATTAAAAAAACAAAAGCCCGCCGCAGGCGAGGGTGGGGAGGGTTTTGCTAGAACAAGGGAAAGACGCTCGCAGAGGTCTGGCCGCAGAGGGCTGGGGGGCTTGCCAGGCTGATGAGGAACCGAGAGGCCGTCGGCCTCTAAACTCCACACGAATTCCTCCGGGTGACCCTGAGATGCAGGGAGACACGGAAAGCACGGTAAACACAGGCCGGAAGCTCAGCAGCCTGTTGCTTGCTTCACCGTCCGTCTGGCCTCCCCTCTGCTAGCAAGCAGCCTTTACCGCATCACCCACGGCTGACCCGGCTCAGGATTCCAGCTGATTTTCCACGGGTGGCATCACTTGCTGGTGACACGAAGCAGGCACGTTAGCCACCTCCCAAACCCTGAGGCTCCTCCTGGGAGGAGCCTGCGGGCCCCCAGTCCAGCCTCTGCGCCACGATGCTCCTTAGTGCCGCTCCCGGTTCGCTGCCCCGGCCTCTAGCTCTGGCCGGAACCTCGCTGGATTGGCGATAAATGGCACCCATGCACCACGGGTAAGCTTGGGGTCCAGATGTGACCATGGCTCGTCTCTTCTTCCCATCGATTGGGGGATTGTTCGGGCTTCATGTCATCGTGTTGGCAGGAAGGCCAGCACCGCCCCCCTGAGACCTCCCTGAAGACACATAGAAACATAGGACACAATGCAGCCCATCTCTTTGTTTTAAAACACCTTTACAGGGCTACGATTTCTGTTCCGTCAATTAGACACATCTCACGTGTAGTATTCGATCAATTTTCATACGTGTCTACACCCAGAAAGCCATCGCCACAATCAAGAGAGCTAACATGTCCACCACTCCCCAAGACGGGCAATTTTCCGATTCCCATATTTACCCCTTCCCACCGCCGTCCCTCCCTGGTAACCATAAGTTTGTTTCTCTATGTCTGTGGCTCTATTTGTCTTTTGCAGTTAAGATCATTTCTGTCTTTTTTTCTTAGATTTCACATGGAAGTTGTGTCATGCGGCATTTTTCTCTCTTCTGGCTTACTTCACTCAGAAGGACTGTCTCTGTGTCCAACCATGTTGCCGCAAATGGCATGGTTCCATCCTTTTTCGCGGCTGTGTAGTATTCCGCGGCATAAAAAGACAACGACTTCTTTATCCAGTCACCAGTCGTTAGATGTTGGGGTTAGTTCCACGTCCTGGCTAATACAAATAGGGCTGCTGTGAGCATTGAGGTGCATGGGACTTTTTGAGTTAGAGTTTTCTCTTGACATATCCCCAGGCATGGGAAGGCTGGATCATCAGGTAAGTCCATCTGTAGGTTTTTAAGGAACCTCCATCCCGTCTTCTCTAGTGACAATGCAGCCCGTCTTACTGAAGCAGAGCCATGCTCACAAAGTAACGGATATTCCTAGAGGCCAGACATGACGTGCATTCAGCTTGGCCTGTTCCAGAAGAAGAGGGCAGTCTGGCAGGGCTGGAGGAGAGTGACCAGGGGAGTGTGGGACAGGCAGGATTCACACCACGTGGGGACATGACAGGCTGGGATAAGGAGCCTGGGCTTCCAGTCATGCCTTGGTAAGCATGGGGCACTGGTTCCAGGACTCCCCACAGATGCCAAAATCCATGGATGCTGATGCCTCTTATACAAAATGACATAGGACTTTATTTTTTACATACAAACATACTTTTCTTCCACGTTGCTGTCGTTTTTACAATGTTGTGTCGAATTCCAGTCTAGAGCACAATTTTCCACTTATGCATAAACATACCCATACAGTCATTGTCACATTCTCTTTCGCTGTGTCCTCCTGTGTACTTTAAATCATCTCTAGGTGACGCGCGGCATGCAAGGCAACGTGAATGCTATGTAAGCGGTTGCCGGTGTGTGGCAAGTTCAATTGTCGCTTTTCGAAACTTTCCGTTTTTTCCCGAATATTTTCAACCCACAGTTAGTTGAATCGGCTGGATCGGGAGCCCCTAGATACAGAGAACCCCCAAGCCCTTCCCACCTCGGACATTTCCACTGGAAGCGCTGAAGGGGCCCAAAGAGAGGAGAAGAGCGCCCTCTAGCGGCTGCAAACGCTGAGGCATTCCTTCAGCCTATGCAGCGCGGGAGAGAAGGTTTCGGGCCGACTAGCGCAAAAGGAGGGCCCGCCTGGACAGGAAGGAGGAAGGACGACAGCGGAAGCCAGCTCGCACCCTTCCTGGAGCTAGCTGGTTGCAGTGAGGGACGCCGAGGAACTGGGGACACGTCGCGTGGGGAGGGGGGGGGCAATCGTGGCGGCCAGGAGCAGGGTTCACACAGCTGGCACCCAGTTTGCACGATCAAAATGACAAGGAGAGGGGGTGGGGGGAAGGGGCTGCCTCAGCACCGGGATCCTGACAAGGGCCATAGCGCCGCGACCTCAGCTAATGCGGCTCCCCTGCTAAGCCAGAAAAAGGAAACTGTGAGGCAAGATACTGCAGATTCCACCGCAGCCACACGGATGACTAGATCTCTAACCTGACAAAATGGAACCCTCGGAAACAGGAATCTTCCCTTTCTTCTACATTTTGACCTTGGCACAGGGAGCCACACTTCTCTGACGGGAACCGTCTTTACTCCGGCAGAGAGCTCAGTTTTCCAGGAATAAGTATGGAGAAAAAGTGTGCCGTGATGGTTTAGCAGTTCAAAGCGGAAGCCCGTCTTAGAAACGGGAAAAACATGCTTCTCAATGAAGTCGAGTTATGGCACGAAGCAGGAGGAAGTTTAAGGAAATCTCTCTTAATATCCATTCACCAGACAAGACTAGCCAGTCCTAAAAAGGCAGCACGTTAAATCAAGGAAGATTCTTGCTTCCTTTTCGGGGCGGGAGGGGGGCGGGGGGACATGAGAAACAATGCCGCATTTTAAAACAAGCCTTGGGGCCCTAGATACGGAGAGTGTTGTTGGGTGTTGAGGCTGAGAGGTGTTGCTGAGGAGAACATAAAGCTGCGTATAGACTGGTATGGGTTCCAAGTCTACCGCTGGAAAAAAATTAGCCAATCATGAGTCCATTTGATTGGGAAAGAAGTAAATAACTCAAAAATGGGAAAGACATGGGATTAAATAGCGGTAGCGAGCAATTAAATCCAAGATGTTTATACCTATATTTTCATTGCGAATGCAACAAACTGAAAGCAACTGTCTAAAAAGCAGTAACTGTAGCCCGCGCACGCGCACACACGCACACAATGGGGAACGGCAGAGAGGTAAAATATGCTAAATGTATCATGATTGAGAAACAAGATCTAATAGATTATTCCGTTTTTGAGACTGTTATAGCAATACTGGTCCAATTATACATAAAGTTATGAACTTAGAGATGACTTATTAAAACTTAGAGGGAATTTTAATTGGAAGACCATATAGCTTCCAAATCATTGAAGAGAAAACTAACCTCACAAAAATTAATCAATGCAGCTAAGATGGAGTAACGGAGACCGTATTTACCATCGTAGGATAGACCCCAATGTGGATAAAATCTATGAAGCAATGCTTTTTAAGCCATGTGAAAACGATCATCCACTAGGACCTCGTCCTGCCGCCTCCATACCCAGGCTGCTAGGCCTCCTACTGCCACTACCAAGGACGTCTACCAGGTGGCGACATTGCCCCCCTCTGCTCCTGCTGCAGAGCCAGTCCTGAGCAGCCCTGCTCCAGGTTTTGGCAGGCCGCTCCCAGAAGCGCGCTCGTGGGCCTTGCTCCCTTTTAGCCACCAGCAAAGGGATCGAGGATGAGCACTGAGCCTCCTTACTCATCGAAGATCTAGGAACCTATCTGATTTCTGAGCAGCCCTTTACCCTCGTCTGCCGTCAGGTACTCTCCACCCGACTTGCAGAGTCCGCGGCTTGGGCAGCCTGCACGCTGGCCCCGGCCCGTCAGAATCTCTTCCCCCCACCCCCACCCCACCCCACCCCCACCACCCCGGCCAAGAGGCCACGCGCGGTCGTGAGCAGGGCTCCAGGCCTCTGGAGCCGCGGCCGCTTGGACTGCGTCCTGGCCCTGGGCTCGCGAGCTCCATGCCCTGGGCTGAGTCACTTAACATCTCTAAGCTAGTTTCCTCATCAGTACAATGAGGGCATAATCAGTATGGGGGGGGTTGGATCAGAATCTGGGGGGGACTACATTTCTGGTGATTGAAGATTATTTTCAGTTTGAATTATACAGTGAGGGACACCATACAATTTTTACTACTGCAGACTTCTGAAGGACAGCTTCTAGTATTCTTAAAACTAATGCATGCACGTACACACAAACACACGTGCACACACACTGACTCTGCTCCGCCTACATCCCCACGCGCACACACACGGAGTCATGGACCACACACACCCCCACAACATACACACAACCACACACGTCCTCAGGCGCGCGCACACACACGCAAAGTCACTGTCACGTGCCACAAACGTCCAGGCTCAACTTTAGAATTCCCAGACTCAGGGGAGTCCTGCGAAGAAAGCGACAGTGCGGGGAGAGCCGATTCCCAGTCTCTGACCGCCAGCCTGACCCTTTTCTTCCCAATGCTGGGTCCATCCCATGCCCCAAGGGGCCTTGGATGTGCACAGGGGGACACTCAGACCTCACATCCGGGCTCTGTCCGTAACCTCCATGCCAACAGCTGCCCGTTGGCCTCTCTGTGAGTCCTGGGATGCTGAACTCCGGGGAGAGCCGGTGCAGAAACTACAAGTGGGTCAGGGGCTGCTGGGGCAGGGCATTCGGGGTCCTGGGATTCCAGAGCACGGGGTGGAGCCAATGGGCGTGTCCCCTTGGCCCTGCTGACTCCACCCCGTAGAGGGCGTGGCCAGAGGGCGTGTCAGGGCCAGAGGGACCCTCTGTAGTTCAGGACCCAGGACAGCGCGGGGGTGTCGGGGGTGGGGGTTGGGGGGCCGCCCCTTGCCGTGGTCTAAGGGCAGAAGCCCTAAGGAAGGGCCGGAGGAGGCTGTAAGGTATCCTCACTGCCATCCATTAAAAAAACAAAAGCCCGCCGCAGGCGAGGGTGGGGAGGGTTTTGCTAGAACAAGGGAAAGACGCTCGCAGAGGTCTGGCCGCAGAGGGCTGGGGGGCTTGCCAGGCTGATGAGGAACCGAGAGGCCGTCGGCCTCTAAACTCCACACGAATTCCTCCGGGTGACCCTGAGATGCAGGGAGACACGGAAAGCACGGTAAACACAGGCCGGAAGCTCAGCAGCCTGTTGCTTGCTTCACCGTCCGTCTGGCCTCCCCTCTGCTAGCAAGCAGCCTTTACCGCATCACCCACGGCTGACCCGGCTCAGGATTCCAGCTGATTTTCCACGGGTGGCATCACTTGCTGGTGACACGAAGCAGGCACGTTAGCCACCTCCCAAACCCTGAGGCTCCTCCTGGGAGGAGCCTGCGGGCCCCCAGTCCAGCCTCTGCGCCACGATGCTCCTTAGTGCCGCTCCCGGTTCGCTGCCCCGGCCTCTAGCTCTGGCCGGAACCTCGCTGGATTGGCGATAAATGGCACCCATGCACCATGGGTAAGCTTGGGGTCCAGATGTGACCATGGCTCGTCTCTTCTTCCCATCGATTGGGGGATTGTTCGGGCTTCATGTCATCGTGTTGGCAGGAAGGCCAGCACCGCCCCCCTGAGACCTCCCTGAAGACACATAGAAACATAGGACACAATGCAGCCCATCTCTTTGTTTTAAAACACCTTTACAGGGCTACGATTTCTGTTCCGTCAATTAGACACATCTCACGTGTAGTATTCGATCAATTTTCATACGTGTCTACACCCAGAAAGCCATCGCCACAATCAAGAGAGCTAACATGTCCACCACTCCCCAAGACGGGCAATTTTCCGATTCCCATATTTACCCCTTCCCACCGCCGTCCCTCCCTGGTAACCATAAGTTTGTTTCTCTATGTCTGTGGCTCTATTTGTCTTTTGCAGTTAAGATCATTTCTGTCTTTTTTTCTTAGATTTCACATGGAAGTTGTGTCATGCGGCATTTTTCTCTCTTCTGGCTTACTTCACTCAGAAGGACTGTCTCTGTGTCCAACCATGTTGCCGCAAATGGCATGGTTCCATCCTTTTTCGCGGCTGTGTAGTATTCCGCGGCATAAAAAGACAACGACTTCTTTATCCAGTCACCAGTCGTTAGATGTTGGGGTTAGTTCCACGTCCTGGCTAATACAAATAGGGCTGCTGTGAGCATTGAGGTGCATGGGACTTTTTGAGTTAGAGTTTTCTCTTGACATATCCCCAGGCGTGGGAAGGCTGGATCATCAGGTAAGTCCATCTGTAGGTTTTTAAGGAACCTCCATCCCGTCTTCTCTAGTGACAATGCAGCCCGTCTTACTGAAGCAGAGCCATGCTCACAAAGTAACGGATATTCCTAGAGGCCAGACATGACGTGCATTCAGCTTGGCCTGTTCCAGAAGAAGAGGGCAGTCTGGCAGGGCTGGAGGAGAGTGACCAGGGGAGTGTGGGACAGGCAGGATTCACACCACGTGGGGACATGACAGGCTGGGATAAGGAGCCTGGGCTTCCAGTCATGCCTTGGTAAGCATGGGGCACTGGTTCCAGGACTCCCCACAGATGCCAAAATCCATGGATGCTGATGCCTCTTATACAAAATGACATAGGACTTTATTTTTTACATACAAACATACTTTTCTTCCACGTTGCTGTCGTTTTTACAATGTTGTGTCGAATTCCAGTCTAGAGCACAATTTTCCACTTATGCATAAACATACCCATACAGTCATTGTCACATTCTCTTTCGCTGTGTCCTCCTGTGTACTTTAAATCATCTCTAGGTGACGCGCGGCATGCAAGGCAACGTGAATGCTATGTAAGCGGTTGCCGGTGTGTGGCAAGTTCAATTGTCGCTTTTCGAAACTTTCCGTTTTTTCCCGAATATTTTCAACCCACAGTTAGTTGAATCGGCTGGATCGGGAGCCCCTAGATACAGAGAACCCCCAAGCCCTTCCCACCTCGGACATTTCCACTGGAAGCGCTGAAGGGGCCCAAAGAGAGGAGAAGAGCGCCCTCTAGCGGCTGCAAACGCTGAGGCATTCCTTCAGCCTATGCAGCGCGGGAGAGAAGGTTTCGGGCCGACTAGCGCAAAAGGAGGGCCCGCCTGGACAGGAAGGAGGAAGGACGACAGCGGAAGCCAGCTCGCACCCTTCCTGGAGCTAGCTGGTTGCAGTGAGGGACGCCGAGGAACTGGGGACACGTCGCGTGGGGAGGGGGGGGGCAATCGTGGCGGCCAGGAGCAGGGTTCACACAGCTGGCACCCAGTTTGCACGATCAAAATGACAAGGAGAGGGGGTGGGGGGAAGGGGCTGCCTCAGCACCGGGATCCTGACAAGGGCCATAGCGCCGCGACCTCAGCTAATGCGGCTCCCCTGCTAAGCCAGAAAAAGGAAACTGTGAGGCAAGATACTGCAGATTCCACCGCAGCCACACGGATGACTAGATCTCTAACCTGACAAAATGGAACCCTCGGAAACAGGAATCTTCCCTTTCTTCTACATTTTGACCTTGGCACAGGGAGCCACACTTCTCTGACGGGAACCGTCTTTACTCCGGCAGAGAGCTCAGTTTTCCAGGAATAAGTATGGAGAAAAAGTGTGCCGTGATGGTTTAGCAGTTCAAAGCGGAAGCCCGTCTTAGAAACGGGAAAAACATGCTTCTCAATGAAGTCGAGTTATGGCACGAAGCAGGAGGAAGTTTAAGGAAATCTCTCTTAATATCCATTCACCAGACAAGACTAGCCAGTCCTAAAAAGGCAGCACGTTAAATCAAGGAAGATTCTTGCTTCCTTTTTGGGGCGGGAGGGGGGCGGGGGGACATGAGAAACAATGCCGCATTTTAAAACAAGCCTTGGGGCCCTAGATACGGAGAGTGTTGTTGGGTGTTGAGGCTGAGAGGTGTTGCTGAGGAGAACATAAAGCTGCGTATAGACTGGTATGGGTTCCAAGTCTACCGCTGGAAAAAAATTAGCCAATCATGAGTCCATTTGATTGGGAAAGAAGTAAATAACTCAAAAATGGGAAAGACATGGGATTAAATAGCGGTAGCGAGCAATTAAATCCAAGATGTTTATACCTATATTTTCATTGCGAATGCAACAAACTGAAAGCAACTGTCTAAAAAGCAGTAACTGTAGCCCGCGCACGCGCACACACGCACACAATGGGGAACGGCAGAGAGGTAAAATATGCTAAATGTATCATGATTGAGAAACAAGATCTAATAGATTATTCCGTTTTTGAGACTGTTATAGCAATACTGGTCCAATTATACATAAAGTTATGAACTTAGAGATGACTTATTAAAACTTAGAGGGAATTTTAATTGGAAGACCATATAGCTTCCAAATCATTGAAGAGAAAACTAACCTCACAAAAATTAATCAATGCAGCTAAGATGGAGTAACGGAGACCGTATTTACCATCGTAGGATAGACCCCAATGTGGATAAAATCTATGAAGCAATGCTTTTTAAGCCATGTGAAAACGATCATCCACTAGGACCTCGTCCTGCCGCCTCCATACCCAGGCTGCTAGGCCTCCTACTGCCACTACCAAGGATGTCCACCAGGTGGCGACATTGCCCCCCTCTGCTCCTGCTGCAGAGCCAGTCCTGAGCAGCCCTGCTCCAGGTTTTGGCAGGCCGCTCCCAGAAGCGCGCTCGTGGGCCTTGCTCCCTTTTAGCCACCAGCAAAGGGATCGAGGATGAGCACTGAGCCTCCTTACTCATCGAAGATCTAGGAACCTATCTGATTTCTGAGCAGCCCTTTACCCTCGTCTGCCGTCAGGTACTCTCCACCCGACTTGCAGAGTCCGCGGCTTGGGCAGCCTGCACGCTGGCCCCGGCCCGTCAGACTCTCTTCCCCCCACCCCCACCCCACCCCACCCCCACCACCCCGGCCAAGAGGCCACGCGCGGTCGTGAGCAGGGCTCCAGGCCTCTGGAGCCGCGGCCGCTTGGACTGCGTCCTGGCCCTGGGCTCGCGAGCTCCATGCCCTGGGCTGAGTCACTTAACATCTCTAAGCTAGTTTCCTCATCAGTACAATGAGGGCATAATCAGTATGGGGGGGGGATCAGAATCTGGGGGGGACTACATTTCTGGTGATTGAAGATTATTTTCAGTTTGAATTATACAGTGAGGGACACCATACAATTTTTACTACTGCAGACTTCTGAAGGACAGCTTCTAGTATTCTTAAAACTAATGCATGCACGTACACACAAACACACGTGCACACACACTGACTCTGCTCCGCCTACATCCCCACGCGCACACACACGGAGTCATGGACCACACACACCCCCACAACATACACACAACCACACACGTCCTCAGGCGCGCGCACACACACGCAAAGTCACTGTCACGTGCCACAAACGTCCAGGCTCAACTTTAGAATTCCCAGACTCAGGGGAGTCCTGCGAAGAAAGCGACAGTGCGGGGAGAGCCGATTCCCAGTCTCTGACCGCCAGCCTGACCCTTTTCTTCCCAATGCTGGGTCCATCCCATGCCCCAAGGGGCCTTGGATGTGCACAGGGGGACACTGAGACCTCACATCCGGGCTCTGTCCGTAACCTCCATGCCAACAGCTGCCCGTTGGCCTCTCTGTGAGTCCTGGGATGCTGAACTCCGGGGAGAGCCGGTGCAGAAACTACAAGTGGGTCAGGGGCTGCTGGGGCAGGGCATTCGGGGTCCTGGGATTCCAGAGCACGGGGTGGAGCCAATGGGCGTGTCCCCTTGGCCCTGCTGACTCCACCCCGTAGAGGGCGTGGCCAGAGGGCGTGTCAGGGCCAGAGGGACCCTCTGTAGTTCAGGACCCAGGACAGCGCGGGGGTGTCGGGGGTGGGGGTTGGGGGGCCGCCCCTTGCCGTGGTCTAAGGGCAGAAGCCCTAAGGAAGGGCCGGAGGAGGCTGTAAGGTATCCTCACTGCCATCCATTAAAAAAACAAAAGCCCGCCGCAGGCGAGGGTGGGGAGGGTTTTGCTAGAACAAGGGAAAGACGCTCGCAGAGGTCTGGCCGCAGAGGGCTGGGGGGCTTGCCAGGCTGATGAGGAACCGAGAGGCCGTCGGCCTCTAAACTCCACACGAATTCCTCCGGGTGACCCTGAGATGCAGGGAGACACGGAAAGCACGGTAAACACAGGCCGGAAGCTCAGCAGCCTGTTGCTTGCTTCACCGTCCGTCTGGCCTCCCCTCTGCTAGCAAGCAGCCTTTACCGCATCACCCACGGCTGACCCGGCTCAGGATTCCAGCTGATTTTCCACGGGTGGCATCACTTGCTGGTGACACGAAGCAGGCACGTTAGCCACCTCCCAAACCCTGAGGCTCCTCCTGGGAGGAGCCTGCGGGCCCCCAGTCCAGCCTCTGCGCCACGATGCTCCTTAGTGCCGCTCCCGGTTCGCTGCCCCGGCCTCTAGCTCTGGCCGGAACCTCGCTGGATTGGCGATAAATGGCACCCATGCACCACGGGTAAGCTTGGGGTCCAGATGTGACCATGGCTCGTCTCTTCTTCCCATCGATTGGGGGATTGTTCGGGCTTCATGTCATCGTGTTGGCAGGAAGGCCAGCACCGCCCCCCTGAGACCTCCCTGAAGACACATAGAAACATAGGACACAATGCAGCCCATCTCTTTGTTTTAAAACACCTTTACAGGGCTACGATTTCTGTTCCGTCAATTAGACACATCTCACGTGTAGTATTCGATCAATTTTCATACGTGTCTACACCCAGAAAGCCATCGCCACAATCAAGAGAGCTAACATGTCCACCACTCCCCAAGACGGGCAATTTTCCGATTCCCATATTTACCCCTTCCCACCGCCGTCCCTCCCTGGTAACCATAAGTTTGTTTCTCTATGTCTGTGGCTCTATTTGTCTTTTGCAGTTAAGATCATTTCTGTCTTTTTTTCTTAGATTTCACATGGAAGTTGTGTCATGCGGCATTTTTCTCTCTTCTGGCTTACTTCACTCAGAAGGACTGTCTCTGTGTCCAACCATGTTGCCGCAAATGGCATGGTTCCATCCTTTTTCGCGGCTGTGTAGTATTCCGCGGCATAAAAAGACAACGACTTCTTTATCCAGTCACCAGTCGTTAGATGTTGGGGTTAGTTCCACGTCCTGGCTAATACAAATAGGGCTGCTGTGAGCATTGAGGTGCATGGGACTTTTTGAGTTAGAGTTTTCTCTTGACATATCCCCAGGCGTGGGAAGGCTGGATCATCAGGTAAGTCCATCTGTAGGTTTTTAAGGAACCTCCATCCCGTCTTCTCTAGTGACAATGCAGCCCGTCTTACTGAAGCAGAGCCATGCTCACAAAGTAACGGATATTCCTAGAGGCCAGACATGACGTGCATTCAGCTTGGCCTGTTCCAGAAGAAGAGGGCAGTCTGGCAGGGCTGGAGGAGAGTGACCAGGGGAGTGTGGGACAGGCAGGATTCACACCACGTGGGGACATGACAGGCTGGGATAAGGAGCCTGGGCTTCCAGTCATGCCTTGGTAAGCATGGGGCACTGGTTCCAGGACTCCCCACAGATGCCAAAATCCATGGATGCTGATGCCTCTTATACAAAATGACATAGGACTTTATTTTTTACATACAAACATACTTTTCTTCCACGTTGCTGTCGTTTTTACAATGTTGTGTCGAATTCCAGTCTAGAGCACAATTTTCCACTTATGCATAAACATACCCATACAGTCATTGTCACATTCTCTTTTGCTGTGTCCTCCTGTGTACTTTAAATCATCTCTAGGTGACGCGCGGCATGCAAGGCAACGTGAATGCTATGTAAGCGGTTGCCGGTGTGTGGCAAGTTCAATTGTCGCTTTTCGAAACTTTCCGTTTTTTCCCGAATATTTTCAACCCACAGTTAGTTGAATCGGCTGGATCGGGAGCCCCTAGATACAGAGAACCCCCAAGCCCTTCCCACCTCGGACATTTCCACTGGAAGCGCTGAAGGGGCCCAAAGAGAGGAGAAGAGCGCCCTCTAGCGGCTGCAAACGCTGAGGCATTCCTTCAGCCTATGCAGCGCGGGAGAGAAGGTTTCGGGCCGACTAGCGCAAAAGGAGGGCCCGCCTGGACAGGAAGGAGGAAGGACGACAGCGGAAGCCAGCTCGCACCCTTCCTGGAGCTAGCTGGTTGCAGTGAGGGACGCCGAGGAACTGGGGACACGTCGCGTGGGGAGGGGGGGGGCAATCGTGGCGGCCAGGAGCAGGGTTCACACAGCTGGCACCCAGTTTGCACGATCAAAATGACAAGGAGAGGGGGTGGGGGGAAGGGGCTGCCTCAGCACCGGGATCCTGACAAGGGCCATAGCGCCGCGACCTCAGCTAATGCCGCTCCCCTGCTAAGCCAGAAAAAGGAAACTGTGAGGCAAGATACTGCAGATTCCACCGCAGCCACACGGATGACTAGATCTCTAACCTGACAAAATGGAACCCTCGGAAACAGGAATCTTCCCTTTCTTCTACATTTTGACCTTGGCACAGGGAGCCACACTTCTCTGACGGGAACCGTCTTTACTCCGGCAGAGAGCTCAGTTTTCCAGGAATAAGTATGGAGAAAAAGTGTGCCGTGATGGTTTAGCAGTTCAAAGCGGAAGCCCGTCTTAGAAACGGGAAAAACATGCTTCTCAATGAAGTCGAGTTATGGCACGAAGCAGGAGGAAGTTTAAGGAAATCTCTCTTAATATCCATTCAGCAGACAAGACTAGCCAGTCCTAAAAAGGCAGCACGTTAAATCAAGGAAGATTCTTGCTTCCTTTTTGGGGCGGGAGGGGGGCGGGGGGACATGAGAAACAATGCCGCATTTTAAAACAAGCCTTGGGGCCCTAGATACGGAGAGTGTTGTTGGGTGTTGAGGCTGAGAGGTGTTGCTGAGGAGAACATAAAGCTGCGTATAGACTGGTATGGGTTCCAAGTCTACCGCTGGAAAAAAATTAGCCAATCATGAGTCCATTTGATTGGGAAAGAAGTAAATAACTCAAAAATGGGAAAGACATGGGATTAAATAGCGGTAGCGAGCAATTAAATCCAAGATGTTTATACCTATATTTTCATTGCGAATGCAACAAACTGAAAGCAACTGTCTAAAAAGCAGTAACTGTAGCCCGCGCACGCGCACACACGCACACAATGGGGAACGGCAGAGAGGTAAAATATGCTAAATGTATCATGATTGAGAAACAAGATCTAATAGATTATTCCGTTTTTGAGACTGTTATAGCAATACTGGTCCAATTATACATAAAGTTATGAACTTAGAGATGACTTATTAAAACTTAGAGGGAATTTTAATTGGAAGACCATATAGCTTCCAAATCATTGAAGAGAAAACTAACCTCACAAAAATTAATCAATGCAGCTAAGATGGAGTAACGGAGACCGTATTTACCATCGTAGGATAGACCCCAATGTGGATAAAATCTATGAAGCAATGCTTTTTAAGCCATGTGAAAACGATCATCCACTAGGACCTCGTCCTGCCGCCTCCATACCCAGGCTGCTAGGCCTCCTACTGCCACTACCAAGGATGTCCACCAGGTGGCGACATTGCCCCCCTCTGCTCCTGCTGCAGAGCCAGTCCTGAGCAGCCCTGCTCCAGGTTTTGGCAGGCCGCTCCCAGAAGCGCGCTCGTGGGCCTTGCTCCCTTTTAGCCACCAGCAAAGGGATCGAGGATGAGCACTGAGCCTCCTTACTCATCGAAGATCTAGGAACCTATCTGATTTCTGAGCAGCCCTTTACCCTCGTCTGCCGTCAGGTACTCTCCACCCGACTTGCAGAGTCCGCGGCTTGGGCAGCCTGCACGCTGGCCCCGGCCCGTCAGACTCTCTTCCCCCCACCCCCACCCCACCCCACCCCCACCACCCCGGCCAAGAGGCCACGCGCGGTCGTGAGCAGGGCTCCAGGCCTCTGGAGCCGCGGCCGCTTGGACTGCGTCCTGGCCCTGGGCTCGCGAGCTCCATGCCCTGGGCTGAGTCACTTAACATCTCTAAGCTAGTTTCCTCATCAGTACAATGAGGGCATAATCAGTATGGGGGGGGGATCAGAATCTGGGGGGGACTACATTTCTGGTGATTGAAGATTATTTTCAGTTTGAATTATACAGTGAGGGACACCATACAATTTTTACTACTGCAGACTTCTGAAGGACAGCTTCTAGTATTCTTAAAACTAATGCATGCACGTACACACAAACACACGTGCACACACACTGACTCTGCTCCGCCTACATCCCCACGCGCACACACACGGAGTCATGGACCACACACACCCCCACAACATACACACAACCACACACGTCCTCAGGCGCGCGCACACACACGCAAAGTCACTGTCACGTGCCACAAACGTCCAGGCTCAACTTTAGAATTCCCAGACTCAGGGGAGTCCTGCGAAGAAAGCGACAGTGCGGGGAGAGCCGATTCCCAGTCTCTGACCGCCAGCCTGACCCTTTTCTTCCCAATGCTGGGTCCATCCCATGCCCCAAGGGGCCTTGGATGTGCACAGGGGGACACTGAGACCTCACATCCGGGCTCTGTCCGTAACCTCCATGCCAACAGCTGCCCGTTGGCCTCTCTGTGAGTCCTGGGATGCTGAACTCCGGGGAGAGCCGGTGCAGAAACTACAAGTGGGTCAGGGGCTGCTGGGGCAGGGCATTCGGGGTCCTGGGATTCCAGAGCACGGGGTGGAGCCAATGGGCGTGTCCCCTTGGCCCTGCTGACTCCACCCCGTAGAGGGCGTGGCCAGAGGGCGTGTCAGGGCCAGAGGGACCCTCTGTAGTTCAGGACCCAGGACAGCGCGGGGGTGTCGGGGGTGGGGGTTGGGGGGCCGCCCCTTGCCGTGGTCTAAGGGCAGAAGCCCTAAGGAAGGGCCGGAGGAGGCTGTAAGGTATCCTCACTGCCATCCATTAAAAAAACAAAAGCCCGCCGCAGGCGAGGGTGGGGAGGGTTTTGCTAGAACAAGGGAAAGACGCTCGCAGAGGTCTGGCCGCAGAGGGCTGGGGGGCTTGCCAGGCTGATGAGGAACCGAGAGGCCGTCGGCCTCTAAACTCCACACGAATTCCTCCGGGTGACCCTGAGATGCAGGGAGACACGGAAAGCACGGTAAACACAGGCCGGAAGCTCAGCAGCCTGTTGCTTGCTTCACCGTCCGTCTGGCCTCCCCTCTGCTAGCAAGCAGCCTTTACCGCATCACCCACGGCTGACCCGGCTCAGGATTCCAGCTGATTTTCCACGGGTGGCATCACTTGCTGGTGACACGAAGCAGGCACGTTAGCCACCTCCCAAACCCTGAGGCTCCTCCTGGGAGGAGCCTGCGGGCCCCCAGTCCAGCCTCTGCGCCACGATGCTCCTTAGTGCCGCTCCCGGTTCGCTGCCCCGGCCTCTAGCTCTGGCCGGAACCTCGCTGGATTGGCGATAAATGGCACCCATGCACCACGGGTAAGCTTGGGGTCCAGATGTGACCATGGCTCGTCTCTTCTTCCCATCGATTGGGGGATTGTTCGGGCTTCATGTCATCGTGTTGGCAGGAAGGCCAGCACCGCCCCCCTGAGACCTCCCTGAAGACACATAGAAACATAGGACACAATGCAGCCCATCTCTTTGTTTTAAAACACCTTTACAGGGCTACGATTTCTGTTCCGTCAATTAGACACATCTCACGTGTAGTATTCGATCAATTTTCATACGTGTCTACACCCAGAAAGCCATCGCCACAATCAAGAGAGCTAACATGTCCACCACTCCCCAAGACGGGCAATTTTCCGATTCCCATATTTACCCCTTCCCACCGCCGTCCCTCCCTGGTAACCATAAGTTTGTTTCTCTATGTCTGTGGCTCTATTTGTCTTTTGCAGTTAAGATCATTTCTGTCTTTTTTTCTTAGATTTCACATGGAAGTTGTGTCATGCGGCATTTTTCTCTCTTCTGGCTTACTTCACTCAGAAGGACTGTCTCTGTGTCCAACCATGTTGCCGCAAATGGCATGGTTCCATCCTTTTTCGCGGCTGTGTAGTATTCCGCGGCATAAAAAGACAACGACTTCTTTACCCAGTCACCAGTCGTTAGATGTTGGGGTTAGTTCCACGTCCTGGCTAATACAAATAGGGCTGCTGTGAGCATTGAGGTGCATGGGACTTTTTGAGTTAGAGTTTTCTCTTGACATATCCCCAGGCGTGGGAAGGCTGGATCATCAGGTAAGTCCATCTGTAGGTTTTTAAGGAACCTCCATCCCGTCTTCTCTAGTGACAATGCAGCCCGTCTTACTGAAGCAGAGCCATGCTCACAAAGTAACGGATATTCCTAGAGGCCAGACATGACGTGCATTCAGCTTGGCCTGTTCCAGAAGAAGAGGGCAGTCTGGCAGGGCTGGAGGAGAGTGACCAGGGGAGTGTGGGACAGGCAGGATTCACACCACGTGGGGACATGACAGGCTGGGATAAGGAGCCTGGGCTTCCAGTCATGCCTTGGTAAGCATGGGGCACTGGTTCCAGGACTCCCCACAGATGCCAAAATCCATGGATGCTGATGCCTCTTATACAAAATGACATAGGACTTTATTTTTTACATACAAACATACTTTTCTTCCACGTTGCTGTCGTTTTTACAATGTTGTGTCGAATTCCAGTCTAGAGCACAATTTTCCACTTATGCATAAACATACCCATACAGTCATTGTCACATTCTCTTTCGCTGTGTCCTCCTGTGTACTTTAAATCATCTCTAGGTGACGCGCGGCATGCAAGGCAACGTGAATGCTATGTAAGCGGTTGCCGGTGTGTGGCAAGTTCAATTGTCGCTTTTCGAAACTTTCCGTTTTTTCCCGAATATTTTCAACCCACAGTTAGTTGAATCGGCTGGATCGGGAGCCCCTAGATACAGAGAACCCCCAAGCCCTTCCCACCTCGGACATTTCCACTGGAAGCGCTGAAGGGGCCCAAAGAGAGGAGAAGAGCGCCCTCTAGCGGCTGCAAACGCTGAGGCATTCCTTCAGCCTATGCAGCGCGGGAGAGAAGGTTTCGGGCCGACTAGCGCAAAAGGAGGGCCCGCCTGGACAGGAAGGAGGAAGGACGACAGCGGAAGCCAGCTCGCACCCTTCCTGGAGCTAGCTGGTTGCAGTGAGGGACGCCGAGGAACTGGGGACACGTCGCGTGGGGAGGGGGGGGCAATCGTGGCGGCCAGGAGCAGGGTTCACACAGCTGGCACCCAGTTTGCACGATCAAAATGACAAGGAGAGGGGGTGGGGGGAAGGGGCTGCCTCAGCACCGGGATCCTGACAAGGGCCATAGCGCCGCGACCTCAGCTAATGCGGCTCCCCTGCTAAGCCAGAAAAAGGAAACTGTGAGGCAAGATACTGCAGATTCCACCGCAGCCACACGGATGACTAGATCTCTAACCTGACAAAATGGAACCCTCGGAAACAGGAATCTTCCCTTTCTTCTACATTTTGACCTTGGCACAGGGAGCCACACTTCTCTGACGGGAACCGTCTTTACTCCGGCAGAGAGCTCAGTTTTCCAGGAATAAGTATGGAGAAAAAGTGTGCCGTGATGGTTTAGCAGTTCAAAGCGGAAGCCCGTCTTAGAAACGGGAAAAACATGCTTCTCAATGAAGTCGAGTTATGGCACGAAGCAGGAGGAAGTTTAAGGAAATCTCTCTTAATATCCATTCAGCAGACAAGACTAGCCAGTCCTAAAAAGGCAGCACGTTAAATCAAGGAAGATTCTTGCTTCCTTTTTGGGGCGGGAGGGGGGCGGGGGGACATGAGAAACAATGCCGCATTTTAAAACAAGCCTTGGGGCCCTAGATACGGAGAGTGTTGTTGGGTGTTGAGGCTGAGAGGTGTTGCTGAGGAGAACATAAAGCTGCGTATAGACTGGTATGGGTTCCAAGTCTACCGCTGGAAAAAAATTAGCCAATCATGAGTCCATTTGATTGGGAAAGAAGTAAATAACTCAAAAATGGGAAAGACATGGGATTAAATAGCGGTAGCGAGCAATTAAATCCAAGATGTTTATACCTATATTTTCATTGCGAATGCAACAAACTGAAAGCAACTGTCTAAAAAGCAGTAACTGTAGCCCGCGCACGCGCACACACGCACACAATGGGGAACGGCAGAGAGGTAAAATATGCTAAATGTATCATGATTGAGAAACAAGATCTAATAGATTATTCCGTTTTTGAGACTGTTATAGCAATACTGGTCCAATTATACATAAAGTTATGAACTTAGAGATGACTTATTAAAACTTAGAGGGAATTTTAATTGGAAGACCATATAGCTTCCAAATCATTGAAGAGAAAACTAACCTCACAAAAATTAATCAATGCAGCTAAGATGGAGTAACGGAGACCGTATTTACCATCGTAGGATAGACCCCAATGTGGATAAAATCTATGAAGCAATGCTTTTTAAGCCATGTGAAAACGATCATCCACTAGGACCTCGTCCTGCCGCCTCCATACCCAGGCTGCTAGGCCTCCTACTGCCACTACCAAGGATGTCCACCAGGTGGCGACATTGCCCCCCTCTGCTCCTGCTGCAGAGCCAGTCCTGAGCAGCCCTGCTCCAGGTTTTGGCAGGCCGCTCCCAGAAGCGCGCTCGTGGGCCTTGCTCCCTTTTAGCCACCAGCAAAGGGATCGAGGATGAGCACTGAGCCTCCTTACTCATCGAAGATCTAGGAACCTATCTGATTTCTGAGCAGCCCTTTACCCTCGTCTGCCGTCAGGTACTCTCCACCCGACTTGCAGAGTCCGCGGCTTGGGCAGCCTGCACGCTGGCCCCGGCCCGTCAGACTCTCTTCCCCCCACCCCCACCCCACCCCACCCCCACCACCCCGGCCAAGAGGCCACGCGCGGTCGTGAGCAGGGCTCCAGGCCTCTGGAGCCGCGGCCGCTTGGACTGCGTCCTGGCCCTGGGCTCGCGAGCTCCATGCCCTGGGCTGAGTCACTTAACATCTCTAAGCTAGTTTCCTCATCAGTACAATGAGGGCATAATCAGTATGGGGGGGGGATCAGAATCTGGGGGGGACTACATTTCTGGTGATTGAAGATTATTTTCAGTTTGAATTATACAGTGAGGGACACCATACAATTTTTACTACTGCAGACTTCTGAAGGACAGCTTCTAGTATTCTTAAAACTAATGCATGCACGTACACACAAACACACGTGCACACACACTGACTCTGCTCCGCCTACATCCCCACGCGCACACACACGGAGTCATGGACCACACACACCCCCACAACATACACACAACCACACACGTCCTCAGGCGCGCGCACACACACGCAAAGTCACTGTCACGTGCCACAAACGTCCAGGCTCAACTTTAGAATTCCCAGACTCAGGGGAGTCCTGCGAAGAAAGCGACAGTGCGGGGAGAGCCGATTCCCAGTCTCTGACCGCCAGCCTGACCCTTTTCTTCCCAATGCTGGGTCCATCCCATGCCCCAAGGGGCCTTGGATGTGCACAGGGGGACACTGAGACCTCACATCCGGGCTCTGTCCGTAACCTCCATGCCAACAGCTGCCCGTTGGCCTCTCTGTGAGTCCTGGGATGCTGAACTCCGGGGAGAGCCGGTGCAGAAACTACAAGTGGGTCAGGGGCTGCTGGGGCAGGGCATTCGGGGTCCTGGGATTCCAGAGCACGGGGTGGAGCCAATGGGCGTGTCCCCTTGGCCCTGCTGACTCCACCCCGTAGAGGGCGTGGCCAGAGGGCGTGTCAGGGCCAGAGGGACCCTCTGTAGTTCAGGACCCAGGACAGCGCGGGGGTGTCGGGGGTGGGGGTTGGGGGGCCGCCCCTTGCCGTGGTCTAAGGGCAGAAGCCCTAAGGAAGGGCCGGAGGAGGCTGTAAGGTATCCTCACTGCCATCCATTAAAAAAACAAAAGCCCGCCGCAGGCGAGGGTGGGGAGGGTTTTGCTAGAACAAGGGAAAGACGCTCGCAGAGGTCTGGCCGCAGAGGGCTGGGGGGCTTGCCAGGCTGATGAGGAACCGAGAGGCCGTCGGCCTCTAAACTCCACACGAATTCCTCCGGGTGACCCTGAGATGCAGGGAGACACGGAAAGCACGGTAAACACAGGCCGGAAGCTCAGCAGCCTGTTGCTTGCTTCACCGTCCGTCTGGCCTCCCCTCTGCTAGCAAGCAGCCTTTACCGCATCACCCACGGCTGACCCGGCTCAGGATTCCAGCTGATTTTCCACGGGTGGCATCACTTGCTGGTGACACGAAGCAGGCACGTTAGCCACCTCCCAAACCCTGAGGCTCCTCCTGGGAGGAGCCTGCGGGCCCCCAGTCCAGCCTCTGCGCCACGATGCTCCTTAGTGCCGCTCCCGGTTCGCTGCCCCGGCCTCTAGCTCTGGCCGGAACCTCGCTGGATTGGCGATAAATGGCACCCATGCACCACGGGTAAGCTTGGGGTCCAGATGTGACCATGGCTCGTCTCTTCTTCCCATCGATTGGGGGATTGTTCGGGCTTCATGTCATCGTGTTGGCAGGAAGGCCAGCACCGCCCCCCTGAGACCTCCCTGAAGACACATAGAAACATAGGACACAATGCAGCCCATCTCTTTGTTTTAAAACACCTTTACAGGGCTACGATTTCTGTTCCGTCAATTAGACACATCTCACGTGTAGTATTCGATCAATTTTCATACGTGTCTACACCCAGAAAGCCATCGCCACAATCAAGAGAGCTAACATGTCCACCACTCCCCAAGACGGGCAATTTTCCGATTCCCATATTTACCCCTTCCCACCGCCGTCCCTCCCTGGTAACCATAAGTTTGTTTCTCTATGTCTGTGGCTCTATTTGTCTTTTGCAGTTAAGATCATTTCTGTCTTTTTTTCTTAGATTTCACATGGAAGTTGTGTCATGCGGCATTTTTCTCTCTTCTGGCTTACTTCACTCAGAAGGACTGTCTCTGTGTCCAACCATGTTGCCGCAAATGGCATGGTTCCATCCTTTTTCGCGGCTGTGTAGTATTCCGCGGCATAAAAAGACAACGACTTCTTTATCCAGTCACCAGTCGTTAGATGTTGGGGTTAGTTCCACGTCCTGGCTAATACAAATAGGGCTGCTGTGAGCATTGAGGTGCATGGGACTTTTTGAGTTAGAGTTTTCTCTTGACATATCCCCAGGCGTGGGAAGGCTGGATCATCAGGTAAGTCCATCTGTAGGTTTTTAAGGAACCTCCATCCCGTCTTCTCTAGTGACAATGCAGCCCGTCTTACTGAAGCAGAGCCATGCTCACAAAGTAACGGATATTCCTAGAGGCCAGACATGACGTGCATTCAGCTTGGCCTGTTCCAGAAGAAGAGGGCAGTCTGGCAGGGCTGGAGGAGAGTGACCAGGGGAGTGTGGGACAGGCAGGATTCACACCACGTGGGGACATGACAGGCTGGGATAAGGAGCCTGGGCTTCCAGTCATGCCTTGGTAAGCATGGGGCACTGGTTCCAGGACTCCCCACAGATGCCAAAATCCATGGATGCTGATGCCTCTTATACAAAATGACATAGGACTTTATTTTTTACATACAAACATACTTTTCTTCCACGTTGCTGTCGTTTTTACAATGTTGTGTCGAATTCCAGTCTAGAGCACAATTTTCCACTTATGCATAAACATACCCATACAGTCATTGTCACATTCTCTTTCGCTGTGTCCTCCTGTGTACTTTAAATCATCTCTAGGTGACGCGCGGCATGCAAGGCAACGTGAATGCTATGTAAGCGGTTGCCGGTGTGTGGCAAGTTCAATTGTCGCTTTTCGAAACTTTCCGTTTTTTCCCGAATATTTTCAACCCACAGTTAGTTGAATCGGCTGGATCGGGAGCCCCTAGATACAGAGAACCCCCAAGCCCTTCCCACCTCGGACATTTCCACTGGAAGCGCTGAAGGGGCCCAAAGAGAGGAGAAGAGCGCCCTCTAGCGGCTGCAAACGCTGAGGCATTCCTTCAGCCTATGCAGCGCGGGAGAGAAGGTTTCGGGCCGACTAGCGCAAAAGGAGGGCCCGCCTGGACAGGAAGGAGGAAGGACGACAGCGGAAGCCAGCTCGCACCCTTCCTGGAGCTAGCTGGTTGCAGTGAGGGACGCCGAGGAACTGGGGACACGTCGCGTGGGGAGGGGGGGGGCAATCGTGGCGGCCAGGAGCAGGGTTCACACAGCTGGCACCCAGTTTGCACGATCAAAATGACAAGGAGAGGGGGTGGGGGGAAGGGGCTGCCTCAGCACCGGGATCCTGACAAGGGCCATAGCGCCGCGACCTCAGCTAATGCGGCTCCCCTGCTAAGCCAGAAAAAGGAAACTGTGAGGCAAGATACTGCAGATTCCACCGCAGCCACACGGATGACTAGATCTCTAACCTGACAAAATGGAACCCTCGGAAACAGGAATCTTCCCTTTCTTCTACATTTTGACCTTGGCACAGGGAGCCACACTTCTCTGACGGGAACCGTCTTTACTCCGGCAGAGAGCTCAGTTTTCCAGGAATAAGTATGGAGAAAAAGTGTGCCGTGATGGTTTAGCAGTTCAAAGCGGAAGCCCGTCTTAGAAACGGGAAAAACATGCTTCTCAATGAAGTCGAGTTATGGCACGAAGCAGGAGGAAGTTTAAGGAAATCTCTCTTAATATCCATTCAGCAGACAAGACTAGCCAGTCCTAAAAAGGCAGCACGTTAAATCAAGGAAGATTCTTGCTTCCTTTTTGGGGCGGGAGGGGGGCGGGGGGACATGAGAAACAATGCCGCATTTTAAAACAAGCCTTGGGGCCCTAGATACGGAGAGTGTTGTTGGGTGTTGAGGCTGAGAGGTGTTGCTGAGGAGAACATAAAGCTGCGTATAGACTGGTATGGGTTCCAAGTCTACCGCTGGAAAAAAATTAGCCAATCATGAGTCCATTTGATTGGGAAAGAAGTAAATAACTCAAAAATGGGAAAGACATGGGATTAAATAGCGGTAGCGAGCAATTAAATCCAAGATGTTTATACCTATATTTTCATTGCGAATGCAACAAACTGAAAGCAACTGTCTAAAAAGCAGTAACTGTAGCCCGCGCACGCGCACACACGCACACAATGGGGAACGGCAGAGAGGTAAAATATGCTAAATGTATCATGATTGAGAAACAAGATCTAATAGATTATTCCGTTTTTGAGACTGTTATAGCAATACTGGTCCAATTATACATAAAGTTATGAACTTAGAGATGACTTATTAAAACTTAGAGGGAATTTTAATTGGAAGACCATATAGCTTCCAAATCATTGAAGAGAAAACTAACCTCACAAAAATTAATCAATGCAGCTAAGATGGAGTAACGGAGACCGTATTTACCATCGTAGGATAGACCCCAATGTGGATAAAATCTATGAAGCAATGCTTTTTAAGCCATGTGAAAACGATCATCCACTAGGACCTCGTCCTGCCGCCTCCATACCCAGGCTGCTAGGCCTCCTACTGCCACTACCAAGGATGTCCACCAGGTGGCGACATTGCCCCCCTCTGCTCCTGCTGCAGAGCCAGTCCTGAGCAGCCCTGCTCCAGGTTTTGGCAGGCCGCTCCCAGAAGCGCGCTCGTGGGCCTTGCTCCCTTTTAGCCACCAGCAAAGGGATCGAGGATGAGCACTGAGCCTCCTTACTCATCGAAGATCTAGGAACCTATCTGATTTCTGAGCAGCCCTTTACCCTCGTCTGCCGTCAGGTACTCTCCACCCGACTTGCAGAGTCCGCGGCTTGGGCAGCCTGCACGCTGGCCCCGGCCCGTCAGACTCTCTTCCCCCCACCCCCACCCCACCCCACCCCCACCACCCCGGCCAAGAGGCCACGCGCGGTCGTGAGCAGGGCTCCAGGCCTCTGGAGCCGCGGCCGCTTGGACTGCGTCCTGGCCCTGGGCTCGCGAGCTCCATGCCCTGGGCTGAGTCACTTAACATCTCTAAGCTAGTTTCCTCATCAGTACAATGAGGGCATAATCAGTATGGGGGGGGGATCAGAATCTGGGGGGGACTACATTTCTGGTGATTGAAGATTATTTTCAGTTTGAATTATACAGTGAGGGACACCATACAATTTTTACTACTGCAGACTTCTGAAGGACAGCTTCTAGTATTCTTAAAACTAATGCATGCACGTACACACAAACACACGTGCACACACACTGACTCTGCTCCGCCTACATCCCCACGCGCACACACACGGAGTCATGGACCACACACACCCCCACAACATACACACAACCACACACGTCCTCAGGCGCGCGCACACACACGCAAAGTCACTGTCACGTGCCACAAACGTCCAGGCTCAACTTTAGAATTCCCAGACTCAGGGGAGTCCTGCGAAGAAAGCGACAGTGCGGGGAGAGCCGATTCCCAGTCTCTGACCGCCAGCCTGACCCTTTTCTTCCCAATGCTGGGTCCATCCCATGCCCCAAGGGGCCTTGGATGTGCACAGGGGGACACTCAGACCTCACATCCGGGCTCTGTCCGTAACCTCCATGCCAACAGCTGCCCGTTGGCCTCTCTGTGAGTCCTGGGATGCTGAACTCCGGGGAGAGCCGGTGCAGAAACTACAAGTGGGTCAGGGGCTGCTGGGGCAGGGCATTCGGGGTCCTGGGATTCCAGAGCACGGGGTGGAGCCAATGGGCGTGTCCCCTTGGCCCTGCTGACTCCACCCCGTAGAGGGCGTGGCCAGAGGGCGTGTCAGGGCCAGAGGGACCCTCTGTAGTTCAGGACCCAGGACAGCGCGGGGGGTGTCGGGGGTGGGGGTTGGGGGGCCGCCCCTTGCCGTGGTCTAAGGGCAGAAGCCCTAAGGAAGGGCCGGAGGAGGCTGTAAGGTATCCTCACTGCCATCCATTAAAAAAACAAAAGCCCGCCGCAGGCGAGGGTGGGGAGGGTTTTGCTAGAACAAGGGAAAGACGCTCGCAGAGGTCTGGCCGCAGAGGGCTGGGGGGCTTGCCAGGCTGATGAGGAACCGAGAGGCCGTCGGCCTCTAAACTCCACACGAATTCCTCCGGGTGACCCTGAGATGCAGGGAGACACGGAAAGCACGGTAAACACAGGCCGGAAGCTCAGCAGCCTGTTGCTTGCTTCACCGTCCGTCTGGCCTCCCCTCTGCTAGCAAGCAGCCTTTACCGCATCACCCACGGCTGACCCGGCTCAGGATTCCAGCTGATTTTCCACGGGTGGCATCACTTGCTGGTGACACGAAGCAGGCACGTTAGCCACCTCCCAAACCCTGAGGCTCCTCCTGGGAGGAGCCTGCGGGCCCCCAGTCCAGCCTCTGCGCCACGATGCTCCTTAGTGCCGCTCCCGGTTCGCTGCCCCGGCCTCTAGCTCTGGCCGGAACCTCGCTGGATTGGCGATAAATGGCACCCATGCACCACGGGTAAGCTTGGGGTCCAGATGTGACCATGGCTCGTCTCTTCTTCCCATCGATTGGGGGATTGTTCGGGCTTCATGTCATCGTGTTGGCAGGAAGGCCAGCACCGCCCCCCTGAGACCTCCCTGAAGACACATAGAAACATAGGACACAATGCAGCCCATCTCTTTGTTTTAAAACACCTTTACAGGGCTACGATTTCTGTTCCGTCAATTAGACACATCTCACGTGTAGTATTCGATCAATTTTCATACGTGTCTACACCCAGAAAGCCATCGCCACAATCAAGAGAGCTAACATGTCCACCACTCCCCAAGACGGGCAATTTTCCGATTCCCATATTTACCCCTTCCCACCGCCGTCCCTCCCTGGTAACCATAAGTTTGTTTCTCTATGTCTGTGGCTCTATTTGTCTTTTGCAGTTAAGATCATTTCTGTCTTTTTTTCTTAGATTTCACATGGAAGTTGTGTCATGCGGCATTTTTCTCTCTTCTGGCTTACTTCACTCAGAAGGACTGTCTCTGTGTCCAACCATGTTGCCGCAAATGGCATGGTTCCATCCTTTTTCGCGGCTGTGTAGTATTCCGCGGCATAAAAAGACAACGACTTCTTTATCCAGTCACCAGTCGTTAGATGTTGGGGTTAGTTCCACGTCCTGGCTAATACAAATAGGGCTGCTGTGAGCATTGAGGTGCATGGGACTTTTTGAGTTAGAGTTTTCTCTTGACATATCCCCAGGCGTGGGAAGGCTGGATCATCAGGTAAGTCCATCTGTAGGTTTTTAAGGAACCTCCATCCCGTCTTCTCTAGTGACAATGCAGCCCGTCTTACTGAAGCAGAGCCATGCTCACAAAGTAACGGATATTCCTAGAGGCCAGACATGACGTGCATTCAGCTTGGCCTGTTCCAGAAGAAGAGGGCAGTCTGGCAGGGCTGGAGGAGAGTGACCAGGGGAGTGTGGGACAGGCAGGATTCACACCACGTGGGGACATGACAGGCTGGGATAAGGAGCCTGGGCTTCCAGTCATGCCTTGGTAAGCATGGGGCACTGGTTCCAGGACTCCCCACAGATGCCAAAATCCATGGATGCTGATGCCTCTTATACAAAATGACATAGGACTTTATTTTTTACATACAAACATACTTTTCTTCCACGTTGCTGTCGTTTTTACAATGTTGTGTCGAATTCCAGTCTAGAGCACAATTTTCCACTTATGCATAAACATACCCATACAGTCATTGTCACATTCTCTTTCGCTGTGTCCTCCTGTGTACTTTAAATCATCTCTAGGTGACGCGCGGCATGCAAGGCAACGTGAATGCTATGTAAGCGGTTGCCGGTGTGTGGCAAGTTCAATTGTCGCTTTTCGAAACTTTCCGTTTTTTCCCGAATATTTTCAACCCACAGTTAGTTGAATCGGCTGGATCGGGAGCCCCTAGATACAGAGAACCCCCAAGCCCTTCCCACCTCGGACATTTCCACTGGAAGCGCTGAAGGGGCCCAAAGAGAGGAGAAGAGCGCCCTCTAGCGGCTGCAAACGCTGAGGCATTCCTTCAGCCTATGCAGCGCGGGAGAGAAGGTTTCGGGCCGACTAGCGCAAAAGGAGGGCCCGCCTGGACAGGAAGGAGGAAGGACGACAGCGGAAGCCAGCTCGCACCCTTCCTGGAGCTAGCTGGTTGCAGTGAGGGACGCCGAGGAACTGGGGACACGTCGCGTGGGGAGGGGGGGGGCAATCGTGGCGGCCAGGAGCAGGGTTCACACAGCTGGCACCCAGTTTGCACGATCAAAATGACAAGGAGAGGGGGTGGGGGGAAGGGGCTGCCTCAGCACCGGGATCCTGACAAGGGCCATAGCGCCGCGACCTCAGCTAATGCCGCTCCCCTGCTAAGCCAGAAAAAGGAAACTGTGAGGCAAGATACTGCAGATTCCACCGCAGCCACACGGATGACTAGATCTCTAACCTGACAAAATGGAACCCTCGGAAACAGGAATCTTCCCTTTCTTCTACATTTTGACCTTGGCACAGGGAGCCACACTTCTCTGACGGGAACCGTCTTTACTCCGGCAGAGAGCTCAGTTTTCCAGGAATAAGTATGGAGAAAAAGTGTGCCGTGATGGTTTAGCAGTTCAAAGCGGAAGCCCGTCTTAGAAACGGGAAAAACATGCTTCTCAATGAAGTCGAGTTATGGCACGAAGCAGGAGGAAGTTTAAGGAAATCTCTCTTAATATCCATTCAGCAGACAAGACTAGCCAGTCCTAAAAAGGCAGCACGTTAAATCAAGGAAGATTCTTGCTTCCTTTTTGGGGCGGGAGGGGGGCGGGGGGACATGAGAAACAATGCCCGCATTTTAAAACAAGCCTTGGGGCCCTAGATACGGAGAGTGTTGTTGGGTGTTGAGGCTGAGAGGTGTTGCTGAGGAGAACATAAAGCTGCGTATAGGACTGGTATGGGTTCCAAGTCTACCGCTGGAAAAAAATTAGCCAATCATGAGTCCATTTGATTGGGAAAGAAGTAAATAACTCAAAAATGGGAAAGACATGGGATTAAATAGCGGTAGCGAGCAATTAAATCCAAGATGTTTATACCTATATTTTCATTGCGAATGCAACAAACTGAAAGCAACTGTCTAAAAAGCAGTAACTGTAGCCCGCGCACGCGCACACACGCACACAATGGGGAACGGCAGAGAGGTAAAATATGCTAAATGTATCATGATTGAGAAACAAGATCTAATAGATTATTCCGTTTTTGAGGACTGTTATAGCAATACTGGTCCAATTATACATAAAGTTATGAACTTAGAGATGACTTATTAAAACTTAGAGGGAATTTTAATTGGAAGACCATATAGCTTCCAAATCATTGAAGAGAAAACTAACCTCACAAAAATTAATCAATGCAGCTAAGATGGAGTAACGGAGACCGTATTTACCATCGTAGGATAGACCCCAATGTGGATAAAATCTATGAAGCAATGCTTTTTAAGCCATGTGAAAACGATCATCCACTAGGACCTCGTCCTGCCGCCTCCATACCCAGGCTGCTAGGCCTCCTACTGCCACTACCAAGGATGTCCACCAGGTGGCGACATTGCCCCCCTCTGCTCCTGCTGCAGAGCCAGTCCTGAGCAGCCCTGCTCCAGGTTTTGGCAGGCCGCTCCCAGAAGCGCGCTCGTGGGCCTTGCTCCCTTTTAGCCACCAGCAAAGGGATCGAGGATGAGCACTGAGCCTCCTTACTCATCGAAGATCTAGGAACCTATCTGATTTCTGAGCAGCCCTTTACCCTCGTCTGCCGTCAGGTACTCTCCACCCGACTTGCAGAGTCCGCGGCTTGGGCAGCCTGCACGCTGGGCCCCGGCCCGTCAGACTCTCTCCCCCCACCCCCACCCCACCCCCACCCCCACCACCCCGGCCAAGAGGCCACGCGCGGTCGTGAGCAGGGCTCCAGGCCTCTGGAGCCGCGGCCGCTTGGACTGCGTCCTGGCCCTGGGCTCGCGAGCTCCATGCCCTGGGCTGAGTCACTTAACATCTCTAAGCTAGTTTCCTCATCAGTACAATGAGGGCATAATCAGTATGGCGGGGGGGGGATCAGAATCTGGGGGGGACTACATTTCTGGTGATTGAAGATTATTTTCAGTTTGAATTATACAGTGAGGGACACCATACAATTTTTACTACTGCAGACTTCTGAAGGACAGCTTCTAGTATTCTTAAAACTAATGCATGCACGTACACACAAACACACGTGCACACACACTGACTCTGCTCCGCCTACATCCCCACGCGCACACACACGGAGTCATGGACCACACACACCCCCACAACATACACACAACCACACACGTCCTCAGGCGCGCGCACACACACGCAAAGTCACTGTCACGTGCCACAAACGTCCAGGCTCAACTTTAGAATTCCCAGGACTCAGGGGAGTCCTGCGAAGAAAGCGACAGTGCGGGGGAGAGCCGATTCCCAGTCTCTGACCGCCAGCCTGACCCTTTTCTTCCCAATGCTGGGTCCATCCCATGCCCCAAGGGGCCTTGGATGTGCACAGGGGGACACTGAGACCTCACATCCGGGCTCTGTCCGTAACCTCCATGCCAACAGCTGCCCGTTGGCCTCTCTGTGAGTCCTGGGATGCTGAACTCCGGGGAGAGCCGGTGCAGAAAACTACAAGTGGGTCAGGGGCTGCTGGGGCAGGGCATTCGGGGTCCTGGGATTCCAGAGCACGGGGTGGAGCCAATGGGCGTGTCCCCTTGGCCCTGCTGACTCCACCCCGTAGAGGGCGTGGCCAGAGGGCGTGTCAGGGCCAGAGGGACCCTCTGTAGTTCAGGACCCAGGACAGCGCGGGGGTGTCGGGGGGTGGGGGGTTGGGGGGCCGCCCCTTGCCGTGCTCTAAGGGCAGAAGCCCTAAGGAAGGGCCGGAGGAGGCTGTAAGGTATCCTCACTGCCATCCATTAAAAAAACAAAAGCCCGCCGCAGGCGAGGGTGGGGAGGGTTTTGCTAGAACAAGGGAAAGACGCTCGCAGAGGTCTGGCCGCAGAGGGCTGGGGGGCTTGCCAGGCTGATGAGGAACCGAGAGGCCGTCGGCCTCTAAACTCCACACGAATTCCTCCGGGGTGACCCTGAGATGCAGGGAGACACGGAAAGCACGGTAAACACAGGCCGGAAGCTCAGCAGCCTGTTGCTTGCTTCACCGTCCGTCTGGCCTCCCCTCTGCTAGCAAGCAGCCTTTACCGCATCACCCACGGCTGACCCGGCTCAGGATTCCAGCTGATTTTCCACGGGTGGCATCACTTGCTGGGTGACACGAAGCAGGCACGTTAGCCACCTCCCAAACCCTGAGGCTCCTCCTGGGAGGAGCCTGCGGGCCCCCAGTCCAGCCTCTGCGCCACGATGCTCCTTAGTGCCGCTCCCGGTTCGCTGCCCCGGCCTCTAGCTCTGGCCGGAACCTCGCTGGATTGGCGATAAATGGCACCCATGCACCACGGGTAAGCTTGGGGTCCAGATGTGACCATGGCTCGTCTCTTCTTCCCATCGATTGGGGGATTGTTCGGGCTTCATGTCATCGTGTTGGCAGGAAGGCCAGCACCGCCCCCCTGAGACCTCCCTGAAGACACATAGAAACATAGGACACACAATGCAGCCCATCTCTTTGTTTTAAAACACCTTTACAGGGCTACGATTTCTGTTCCGTCAATTAGACACATCTCACGTGTAGTATTTGATCAATTTTCATACGTGTCTACACCCAGAAAGCCATCGCCACAATCAAGAGAGCTAACATGTCCACCACTCCCCAAGACGGGCAATTTTCCGATTCCCATATTTACCCCTTCCCACCGCCGTCCCTCCCTGGTAACCATAAGTTTGTTTCTCTATGTCTGTGGCTCTATTTGTCTTTTGCAGTTAAGATCATTTCTGTCTTTTTTTCTTAGATTTCACATGGAAGTTGTGTCATGCGGCATTTTTCTCTCTTCTGGCTTACTTCACTCAGAAGGACTGTCTCTGTGTCCAACCATGTTGCCGCAAATGGCATGGTTCCATCCTTTTTCGCGGCTGTGTAGTATTCCGCGGCATAAAAAGACAACGACTTCTTTATCCAGTCACCAGTCGTTAGATGTTGGGGTTAGTTCCACGTCCTGGCTAATACAAATAGGGCTGCTGTGAGCATTGAGGTGCATGGGACTTTTTGAGTTAGAGTTTTCTCTTGACATATCCCCAGGCGTGGGAAGGCTGGATCATCAGGTAAGTCCATCTGTAGGTTTTTAAGGAACCTCCATCCCGTCTTCTCTAGTGACAATGCAGCCCGTCTTACTGAAGCAGAGCCATGCTCACAAAGTAACGGATATTCCTAGAGGCCAGACATGACGTGCATTCAGCTTGGCCTGTTCCAGAAGAAGAGGGCAGTCTGGCAGGGCTGGAGGAGAGTGACCAGGGGAGTGTGGGACAGGCAGGATTCACACCACGTGGGGACATGACAGGCTGGGATAAGGAGCCTGGGCTTCCAGTCATGCCTTGGTAAGCATGGGGCACTGGTTCCAGGACTCCCCACAGATGCCAAAATCCATGGATGCTGATGCCTCTTATACAAAATGACATAGGACTTTATTTTTTACATACAAACATACTTTTCTTCCACGTTGCTGTCGTTTTTACAATGTTGTGTCGAATTCCAGTCTAGAGCACAATTTTCCACTTATGCATAAACATACCCATACAGTCATTGTCCACATTCTCTTTCGCTGTGTCCTCCTGTGTACTTTAAATCATCTCTAGGTGACGCGCGGCATGCAAGGCAACGTGAATGCTATGTAAGCGGTTGCCGGTGTGTGGCAAGTTCAATTGTCGCTTTTCGAAACTTTCCGTTTTTTCCCGAATATTTTCAACCCACAGTTAGTTGAATCGGCTGGATCGGGAGCCCCTAGATACAGAGAACCCCCAAGCCCTTCCCACCTCGGACATTTCCACTGGAAGCGCTGAAGGGGCCCAAAGAGAGGAGAAGAGCGCCCTCTAGCGGCTGCAAACGCTGAGGCATTCCTTCAGCCTATGCAGCGCGGGAGAGAAGGTTTCGGGCCGACTAGCGCAAAAGGAGGGGCCCGCCTGGACAGGAAGGAGGAAGGACGACAGCGGAAGCCAGCTCGCACCCTTCCTGGAGCTAGCTGGTTGCAGTGAGGGACGCCGAGGAACTGGGGACACGTCGCGTGGGGAGGGGGGGGGGCAATCGTGGCGGCCAGGAGCAGGGTTCACACAGCTGGCACCCAGTTTGCACGATCAAAATGACAAGGAGAGGGGGGTGGGGGGAAGGGGCTGCCTCAGCACCGGGATCCTGACAAGGGCCATAGCGCCGCGACCTCAGCTAATGCGGCTCCCCTGCTAAGCCAGAAAAAGGAAACTGTGAGGCAAGATACTGCAGATTCCACCGCAGCCACACGGATGACTAGATCTCTAACCTGACAAAATGGAACCCTCGGAAACAGGAATCTTCCCTTTCCTTCTACATTTTGACCTTGGCACAGGGAGCCACACTTCTCTGACGGGAACCGTCTTTACTCCGGCAGAGAGCTCAGTTTTCCAGGAATAAGTATGGAGAAAAAGTGTGCCGTGATGGTTTAGCAGTTCAAAGCGGAAGCCCGTCTTAGAAACGGGAAAAACCTGCTTCTCAATGAAGTCGAGTTATGGCACGAAGCAGGAGGAAGTTTAAGGAAATCTCTCTTAATATCCATTCAGCAGACAAGACTAGCCAGTCCTAAAAAGGCAGCACGTTAAATCAAGGAAGATTCTTGCTTCCTTTTTGGGGCGGGAGGGGGGGCGGGGGGACATGAGAAACAATGCCGCATTTTAAAACAAGCCTTGGGGCCCTAGATACGGAGAGTGTTGTTGGGTGTTGAGGCTGAGAGGTGTTGCTGAGGAGAACATAAAGCTGCGTATAGACTGGTATGGGTTCCAAGTCTACCGCTGGAAAAAAATTAGCCAATCATGAGTCCATTTGATTGGGAAAGAAGTAAATAACTCAAAAATGGGAAAGACATGGGATTAAATAGCGGTAGCGAGCAATTAAATCCAAGATGTTTATACCTATATTTTC